>NW_007727466.1:83267-84075 GCF_000696425.1 Galeopterus variegatus | reverse complement strand
ATATACAAATTCAATGCAATCCCCATCAAAATTCCAATGACATTTTTCTCAGAAATGGAAAGAACCCTCCAGACATTTATATGGAAAAACAAAAGACCACACATAGCCAAGGCAATACTGAGCACAAAAAATAAAGTTGGAGGAGTTACTCTACCTGACTTTAAACTATACTACAAAGCTATAATAACCAAAACAGCATGGTACTGGTATAAAAACAGACACACTGATCAATGGAACAGAGTAGAGAAAAGAGAAATCAACCCACACACTTACTGCCATCTGATCTTTGACAAAGACACCATGCCTATTCACTGGGGTCGGGACTGCCTCTTCACCAAATGATGCTGGGATAACTGGATATTCATATGCAGGAGAAAGAAACTAGACCCATATCTCTCACCATATACTAAAATCAAATAAAAATGGATTAAGGATTTAAATATACACCCTGAAACAATAAAACTTATTAAAGAAAACATAGGAGAAACACTTCAGCAAATAGGGCTGGACACAGACTCTGAATGATAAATGCTGGCGAGGTTGCAGAGAAAAAGGATCTCTCATGCATTGTTGGTGGGACTGCAAAATGGTGCAGCCTGTATGGAAAATGGTATGGAGGTTCCTCAAACAGTTGCAGATAGATCTACCATACGAACCAGCTATCCCACTGCTGGGAATATATCCAAAGGAATGGAAATCATCAAGTAGAAGGTATAACTGTTCCCCAATGTTCATTGCAGCACTCTTTACAATAGCCAAGAGTTGGAATCAGCCCAAATGTCCATCATTGGGTGAGTGGATACGGATA
>NW_007727466.1:76773-82592 GCF_000696425.1 Galeopterus variegatus | reverse complement strand
GGGGGGGGGGGGGAGAAGAAGAGATAACAACTACAATCTTTTGAAGTTGCTACAACAAGAAAACGGAAAGGACATTCTTGGGTGGGAGGGGGGAGAGGGAGGAGGGAGGGAGGTTTCGGTGATGGGCTATAATAACCAACTACATTGTATATTGACAAAATAAAAATTGAAAACAAAAAAAAGCTCAATAGAAAGCTCCAATAGCAAACTTAAATAGAGGAAAAAAAAAAAGACAGTGAGCTTCAAGATAGAACATATAAAATTATCAAATCAGAGAAGAAAAAGAAAAAAAAGAATAAGAAAAAATGAAACAGAAATGCAGAAAATATGGGACTCCGTCAAGCAAAGTAACCTCTGCATAATTTTCATTCTCAAAGGAGAGGAAAAAGAAAGAGATTTAGAAAGCATATTCAAAAAAATAATGGCTGAAAATTTCCCAAGTGTGGAGAAGATGACAGCAACCAGGTACAGGAAGCTCAGAAGTCATCAACCAAATTTAATCCTGGGAAGAACACGCTAAGGCACATCATAATCAAATTATCAAAAACTAAAAACAAAGAAAGACTACCAAAAGCAGCAGGAGAAAAGAAACATGTAACATTCAAGAGAGCCCCAATACTCGTTTCAGTGGATTTCACAGTGAAAATCCTACAGGCCTGAAGAGAATGGGATGATATATTCAGGGTGCTGAAGGAAAAGACTGTCAGCCAGGATTCCAGCAAAACTAAACTTCAAATAGGAAAGAGAAATAAATTTTTTTCCCAGGCAAATGAAAGCTGAGATAATTCATCAACACGAGATCAGCATTACAAGAAATGCTAAAGGAAGCTCTTCATTTCGAAAGAAGATGATCCTAAGGAGCAGCAAGAAAACATTTGGAAGAACATAATTCATTAATAAAGTAAGTGCACACACAACTGGAGAATACTCCAATGTCATAAGGGTCATGAATAAGCCACTTACATCCTTACTATGAATACTAAAGTACCAACCCCACAAGACACTAGCATATATAACAACCATATAAGAGACAGGCAAGGTTAAAAGATGTAATGTGAAACAATAAATTGTCAAAAAGTCAAAGGAAGAATGCCAAAGCATAGAGTTGTTTTTTTTTCTTTTTTTTTTTTTTTGTTAGATATCAAAGTTATGTTGTTACTAGTCTAAAATAATCTGTTATAACTATAACATGTTTTTTGGAGCCTTATGGTAACCATAACACAGACAAAAAACATGAGACACAGTAAAAGTAAATAGCAAGAATTCAAAATACACTGCTACAGAAAATCAATCAGGCATAAAGGAGGGCAGTAAGGTAGAATAAAGGAAAAAAGGATCCACAAAACCACCGTAAAAAAGGGAAAAATGGCAGTAATGAGTTCCTTTATATCAATAAAAACTTTAAATGTAAAGAAATTGTGAACCAACTAAAAGACACAGAGTAACTGAATGAAATACAAGACAAGAACCAATGATATGGAGCCTAATAGAAACTCACTTCACCCCAAAAGACACACACCATCTGAAAGTGAAGAGATGAAAAAAGATATTTTATGCAAATAGAAATGTAAAAAAGAGCAGGACTAGGTATACTTATATATGATAAAATAGACTTCAAGCCAAGGAATGTAAAAAAATAATTAAAAAGGTCATTATGAATACTATAATAATATTGATTTGATCATCACATACTGTACACAAATACTGATAGTCAACTCTGTACCCTATAAATATGTACAGTCAAAAATAAATAAAGAAGATTATGCCCTAATAAAATAAAATAAAAACAAACTAGAATGTTGAAGGATCAATTCAACAAAAGAATATAAGAATTCTAAACATATGCACACTCTACTCTGGAGCACCCAGTTACATAAAGTAGTTACTATAAGACCTAGTGGGAATAGACTCCAACACAATAATAGTTGAGGATTTTAATACCCACTTTCAATGAAGGACAGATCATTAAGAGAGAAAATTATCCAGGAAACATCAGAATTAATCTCTACTCTATGCCAATTGGACCTAACAGAAATATATAGAACATCTCATCTAACAACTGCAGAATAAAAATTCTCAATAGCATGTGGAACATTCTTTAGAATATACCACATGCTAGCTCACAAAACAAGTCTAAACAAATATAAAAAGTTGAAGTCACATCAACTACCTTGTCTGATCACAATGAAATGCGACTGTAAATCAACAACTTAAGGGACACTAGAAAATATATGAATACATGAAAATTAAACAACATGCTCCTAAATAATGCATGAGTCAAAGAAGAAAGCAAAAAGGAAATTAAAAAATTCCTGGAGATAAATGAAAATGAAAACACAACATACCAGAAACTGTGGGACACAGGAAAAGCAGTGTTAAGAGGGAAGTTTATAGCAATAAATGCCTACATCTAAAAAGATGAAAGAATTCATAGCAACCTAACATTACACCTCAAGGAGCTGGAACAAACCAAACCCCAAATCAGTAGAAGGAGATAAATAACAAAAATAAGAGAAGAAATAAATGAACTAGAGGTTAAAATAGCAATACAAAAGAGCAATGAAACAAAGAGTTGGTTTTTCAAAAGATAAACAAAATCAATAAAACATTACCTAGACTAATGAATAAAAATGAGAGCTGACTCAATAAATAAAATCATGAATAAAAAAGGAATCATTACAACTGATACCAGAGAAGCACAAAGGATCATAAGAGAATACTATGACCAACAATATGCAAACAAACTGGAAAACATAGAAGAATGGATAAATTTCTGGACACAAACAATTTACCAAAGTTGAATCATGAATAACTTGAAAACCTAAACAGATCAGTAATGAGTAATGAGATCAAAGCAGTAATAAAAATTCTCCCAACAAAGAAAACCTCAGGACAAGATGGCTTCACTGCAAATACTGCCCAACATTTAAAGAACTAACATCAATTCTTAAACTTTTCCAGAAATTGAAGAGTTGGGAATATTTTCAAACTCATTCTAAGAGTCCAACATTAACCTCATAATAAAACTGGAATAAGACATAACAAAAAAAGAAAACTACAGACCAATATCCCTAATGAACACAGACGTGAAGATCCTCAATAAAATACTAGCAAACATAATCCAACAACACATTAAAAAGATCAATCACCATGATTAAGTGGGACTCATTCCAGGGATGCAAGGATGGTTTAACAAATGGAAATGTACAAATATGATATATCACATCAAGCAAATGCAGGAAAAATATTATATTATCATTTTGATAGATGCAGAAAAAGCATTCTGTAAAATCCAAAGCCCCTTCATAATAAAAACACTCAACAAATTAGATATAGAAGGAATGTAACTGAACAACATTAAAGGTCATATATGACAATCCTACAGTTAATACTGTACTGAATGGAAAAAATTGGAGGCTTTTCCTCTAAGATCTGGAGCAAGACAAGAATGTCCAGTTTTCCTATTCTTAGAATCAACATAGTACTGGAAGTACTAAACGGCATCCAAATTGCAAAACAGGAAGTCAAACTATCTGTGTTTGGAGATGACATGATAATGTAATAGAAAAACATAGAAAACCCTAATGATTCCATCCCTCCTCTCTCTCCCCCTCCCTCCCAACAACCTCATATCCATTTGCTTGTTGTATCAATTTCAAGGAATTGCAATTGCTGTGTCTTCTTCCTTCCCCCTATTGGATGAATGGATATGGAAAATGTGGTATATCTACACAATGGAATACTACTCAGCTATAAAAACGAATGAAATACTGCCATTTGCAACAACATGGATGGACCTTGAGAGAATTATTTTAAGTGAAACTAGTCAGGCACAGAAAGAGAAATACCACATGTTTTCACTTATTGGTGGGACCTAAAAATTAGTAAATAAATTCACACACACATACACACACACACAAACACACACACACGCACACACAAAAGGGGGCGGGGAAGATGATGTAACAACTAGAATTACTTGAAGTTGATATGACAAGCAAACAGAAAGGACATTGTTGGGTGGGAGGAAGGAAAGGGAGGAGGGAGGGAGGTTTTGGTAAGGGGCAACAATAATCAACCACAATGTATATCGACAGAATAAAATTAAACAAAAAAAAAAACAACAACAATAGGAGGAGTTAAAAAAAATACCAATGACATTCTTCACAGAAATACACCTTTTATTTATTTGTGTATTTATTTATTTATTTTTAGCTCCCACAAATAAGTGAGAACATGTGATATTATCATTTTGGTAATGGGCCACAAAAATAAACTACATTGTATACTGACAAAATAAAATTAAATTATATTAAAAAAGTACAATTGAGGAGAATTGGTCTAACCCTTCAATTGGAGGTGATGCATCTGTAATGGAATGATGTGCTAAAAGGAGAATATCAGGAGAAGAATATAATAAAATTCTACAGGTACTTTCCAAAAAAAAAATTAAAAACCCGAATGATTCTTCCAAAAAATTGCTAGAATTAATAAATGAATTCAGTATAGTGGCAAGGTACAAAATCAACACTTAAAAAATCAATAGCCTTTCTGCATGCCAGTGATGAAATATCTGAAGAACAAATTAAGAAATTAATCCCATTTGCAATAACTTCCCAAAAATGAAATACCTAGGAGTTAATTTAATGGAGGAAGAGAAAGACCTCTATTATTAAAACTATAAAATTCTGATAAAAAAATTAAAGGGTACTCAAATTAATGGAATGATATCCCATTGACATGAATCAGAAGAATTAACATCATTAAAATGTCCATATTTCCCAAAGGAATCTAGACATCCAATGCAAGCTCTATCAAAATACCAATGAAACTAGACCCATACCTCTCACCATATACTAAAATCAACTCAAAATGGATTAAGGATTTAAATACACACCCTGAAACAATAAAACTTCTTAAAGAAAACATAAGAGAAACACTTCAGCAAATAGGGCTGGACACAGACTTCATGAATACGACCCCAAAAGCACGGGCAACCAAAGGAAAAATAAACAAATGGGATTATATCAAACTAAAAAGCTTCTGCACAACATAAGAAACAATTAACAGAGCTAAAAGACAACCAACAGAGTGGGAGAAAATATTTGCAAATTATACATCCGACAAAGGATTAATATCCAGAATATACAAGGAACTTAAACAACTTTACAAGAAAAAAACAAGCAACCCAATAAAAAAATGGGCAAAAGAGCTAAGTAGGCAATTCTCTAAGGAAGATATACAAATGGCCAACAGTCATATGAAAAAATGCTCAACATCACTCAGCATCCGGGAAATGCAAATCAAAACTACACTGAGATACCATCTCACCCCAGTGAGGATGGCTAAAATCCAAAAGACTTTGAACGATAAATGCTGGCAAGGTTGCGGAGAAAAAGGAACTCTCATACATTGTTGGTGGGACTGCAAAATGGTGCAGCCTCTATGGAAAATGGTATGGAGATTCCTCAAACAGTTGCAGATAGATCTACCATATGACCCAGCTATCCCACTGCTGGGAATATACCCAGAGCAATGGAAAGCATGAAGTCGAAGGTATACCTGTTCCCCAATGTTCATTGCAGCACTCTTTACAATAGCCAAGAGTTGGAACCAACCCAAATGTCCATCATCAGATGAGTGGATACAGAAAATGTGGTATATATACACAATGGAATATTACTCAGCTATAAAAACGAATGAAATACTGCCATTTGCAACAACATGGATGGACCTTGAAAGAAAAATATTAAGTGAAACGAGTCAGGCAGAGAAAAAGAAATACCACATGTTCTCACTCATCGGAGGGAGCTAAAAAA
>NW_007727466.1:74647-76352 GCF_000696425.1 Galeopterus variegatus | reverse complement strand
TATATAT
Organism: Galeopterus variegatus; assembly: GCF_000696425.1. Classification (NCBI taxonomy): domain Eukaryota; kingdom Metazoa; phylum Chordata; class Mammalia; order Dermoptera; family Cynocephalidae; genus Galeopterus; species Galeopterus variegatus. The sequence continues at coordinate 76,345 of NW_007727466.1, read as the reverse complement.
AACAATATTAAACAAAAAGACCAAAGTTATGTGCATCACACTTCCTGATTTCAAAATATACTATAAAGCTATAATAAAAGCCTGAGGCATTACACTTCCTGACTTCAAACTGTATTAGAGATCTATAGTACCAAAAAGCAGCATGGTATTGGCATGAAAACAGGTATGTGGACCAATGAAACAGAATAGAGAACCCAGAAAACAACCCTTTTATTTGCAGACAACTGATCTTCAACAGGGGCCCCAAGAACATACTTTGGGGAAAAGACTGCCTCTTTAATAAGTGGTGCTGGGAAAACTGGTAATCCATATATAGAGAAGAATGAAAACTGATCTGTATGTCTCACCCAAATCAACTCAAAATGGATTAAAGACTTAGATATAAGACCTGAAACTTTAATATTCCAAGAGGAAAACATAGGGGAAACACTCTGGGATTTAAAACTGGGCAAAGACTTTATGAATAACAACCCAGAAGCACAGACAACAAAAGAAAAATAAACAAATGGGATTATATCAAAGTAAAAAGCTTCTGCACAGAAAAGGAAACAACCAACAGAGTGAAAAGATAACCTACAGAATGGGAGAAAATATTTGCAAACTACAAACCTGACAAGGGACTAATATCCAGAATGTGCAAAGAGCTCAAACAACTTTAAAACAACAACAAAAATATCCAATTAAAAAAATGGGCAAAGGAGCTGAATAGACATTTCTCAAAGAAAGATATAAAAATGGCCAGCACATGTTTGAAAATATTCTCAACATCACTAATCATCAGGGAAATGCAAATCGAAACTACTTTGCAAGGGCCAGTCAAACGGCTCACTCAGGAGAGTCTGGCTCTGGTAGTGCCAGGGCTGCGGGTTCAGATCCTATATAGGGATGGCCGGTGGGCTCCCTGGCTGAGGGTGGTGTAGGCAACATCAAGCCAAGGTTTGTGATCCCCTTACCGGTCACAAAAAAAATAAATAAATAGAAAATAAAAAACAGAGAATAACAAATGCTGGTGAGGCTATAGCAAAAGACGGACTCTTCTGCACAGTTGCTGGGACTGTAAATTAGTACAGCCATTATGGTGAACAGGACGGAGTTTCTTCAAACAACTATGGAGAGAACTACCATAAGATCCAGCAATCCCACTAGTGGGGATATATCCAGACTGGCTATTATAAAAAAAGACAGAGAGTAATATATGCCAGCAAGGATGTGGAGAAAGAGGAACCCTTCTGCACTGTTGCCGTGACTGTAAATTAGTGCAAGATGGAGGTTCCTCAAACAACTACAGATAGAACTACAAAATGATCCAGCAATCCCACTACTGGGGATATATCCAGAGGATTGAAAATCATTATGTCAGTGGGATACTTGCACTCCCTTTTATATTGCAGCTCTACTTACAATAGCCAGGTAATGGAACCAACCTAAATGTCTATTGATGGATGACTGGACAAGGAAATTGTGGTATATATAAAAACAGAATGAAATTCTATCATTTGCAGTGATATGGATGAGCCTGGAGAAAATTATCCTAAGTGAAACAACCCAGGTATAGAAAGAGAAACACCACATGTTGTCACTCATAACCAGGAGCTGAATCCATAAACAAACAAACAATAAAGAGAAAGAGAGAGAGAGAGAGAGAGAGAGAGAGAGAGAGAGAGAGAGAGAGAGAGAGAGAGAGAGAGAGAGAGAGAG
>NW_007727466.1:27780-74451 GCF_000696425.1 Galeopterus variegatus | reverse complement strand
ACACACACACACACACATATATATATATATATATATATATATATGAGAGAGAGAGAGAGAGAGAGAGAGAGAGAGAGGAGACAACAATCACAGTAATACATTGAACTTTTAGAAAGAGAGAAAGAACCATAGTTACTAGAGGTAGAAAAAGGAAGGAGAGGGGGAGAAGGAGGAGGTGTAATGAGGAATTGGTTAACAAACACAAAGAATAATTGTGTATTGTAATGATGAATAAGCTAGCTATCCTGATCTGACCATCACACATTGTACACAAGTATTGAAAATCAATGTTGTAACCCACATGTATGTTTAATAAATTATCCTAAAAATAAAAAGACATGGTACCATCATAAAAAATAGACAAATTGTCTAACAGAGAATAGAGAGCCCAGAAATAAACCCCCACACTTAAAACCAACTTATCTTCTTTGAAGGTGCCAATAATACACAGTGGGAAAAGAACAGCCTCTTCAAAAAATTTGCTGGGAAAACTGGATATCCATATGTAGAAGATTAAGACTGGATCCCTATCTCATTCCATATACAAAAATCAACTCAAAATGGATTAAAGACCTAATGTTAAAACCTGAAACTCTGCAACTACTAGAAGAAAACATAGGGGAAAAGATACACAAAGTGGAAGTGGACAGCACTTTTTTGAGTGAAACTACAAAGGTACAGGCAACTAAAGCAAAAATAGACAAGTAGAACTACATCAAACTAAAAAGCTTCTGCATAACAAGAGACACTATCAAGTAAGTGAAGAGACAAACTCCATAATGGAGACCATGTTTGCAAACTACGCATTAGACAAGGAGCTAATAATCAGAATATATAAGTGACTCAAACAACTCAATGGCAAAAAAAAAAAACCAAAAAACAAAAACAAAACGCAAATAACCCTACTGAAAATAGGCAAAAGACCTGAATGGACATTTTTGAAAAGAAGATATACCTATGGCCACAAACATGAATAAATGCTCAACATCACTAATCATCTGGAAATGCAAATTAAAATCACAATGATATATCATCTCACCCCAGTTAAAATGGCTATTTTCAATGATACAGAAAACAGCAAATGCTGGCGAACATGCAGAAAAAAGGAAACCCTCCTGCATTGTTGGTGGAAATGTAAATTGATACAGCCATTGTGAAAACAATATGGAGGTTCCTCAGAGAACTAAAAATATATCTATCTTGTGATCCAGCTATCCCACTACTGGGTATATACCCAAAGAAAAAGAAGTAAAAGAAGTAAATATATCAAAAAGACACCTCCACTCCCATGTTCACCACAATGCTACTCACAATAGCCAAAAGATGGAATCAACCTAAATGCCTATCGACAAATGAATGTATACTTTTCAGCTGTAAAAAGAAATTATATCCTATCATTTGCAGCAAAATGGATAGAACTGGAAACCATCATGTTAAGTGAACTAAGTCAGGCACAGAAAGACAAATACTGCAAGATCTCATTCATATGTGGAATCTAATAAAGAAAAAAAAAGAAAGGAAAAGAAAAAATGAATAAAAGTGGTTCTCATAGAAGTAGAGAGTTGAGTAATGGTTACTAGAGGACGGGAAGGGGAGAAGAGTGGAAGAGGGAGGAAAAGTGGTGGACTAATGGGTACAAAACTACACTATCTACCCTAAGTGAATCATTGTGCAGTATAGGAATTTATTGGAATACACTGTACCCCAGAAATATGTGTGAGTAAATGTTAAAATATAAAAGAAAATAAAAGGAAAAAGAATCTCTTTTTGCCTAATCCATTGCAAAATTTTATTCTAAGAGGCACAAATTGGAATTGTGTTTAGTGAGCATTTCAAATTTGAAGATATAATGGATGCTATGGTTATAAGAAGAGAGTAATTTATCAGAAATTAATTTGTGTTATCCTGGCATTGTTCAGAGTATCTATCCCTAAATAATATTTGAAAGAGATTGAAGCATTCTAGATAGAGCAGAGGATGCTCTATTGAGGAAGCCTTGATTTCCTGCCCAATTTCAAAGTATGCTCTGGTTAATCAATGCTTCTTATTCAGTGGGCATAGAATCATAGTGGGATGTTCAGCATGCCATTACTACCTATGACCGTTTTTGAGTCTCACAATATGGTTTGCACATAGTTTTCTTCCTGTTTAGCTTTGGCACTGGGCTTTATTTGTAACTCATAGTTAAAGAACTCTGGCTGTGTCAGAATATGATGTGAAGCAGCATTTTCCAAAGTGCATGGACAAATTATGTACTCTCAAAACATAGCCCCAAATTCTCCAAGGGTAAAATGTTAATACTTCATTATAGCTTTAATGTATTTTATAATTTAAAAAGTAATTTAATATGCATTATCTCTTCATTTTTATAACAATGTGTAGACAGGATAGATATTCTTATTCCATTTTACAGATTAAAACACCAAGTATTATCAATATTATGATTTGCCCCAATTTGTAGAGTGATAATTACCAAAGTTGTGAACAGAACTCAGGTTTTCTAGTGCTTACTGCAATGTTGTCTTTATATCCATGATTCATAATACACCAAAAAAAAGTACAATTATTGTCCCCCTTTATTATATGTAATTTATTTTAAAATGTAAGGAAATAAATCATGGTTTGACTTTACATTTTATTAAATTTTGCTCTTTGGAAACCTGGAATCCTGAAATCAACCGAAAGTTTCTTTTTTCAAAGGTTTATTATGCTGCCCCTGCCTCCACAACCAGGAATGCAACAGAGCGTGCCAAATCCACAGTGGTTAAGAAAGTTCTTGAGGAGGTAGTCCAATGCAACAAAATACTTAACACTATGCTCCAATCCCTAGAAGAGAAACCACAAAGCAATCAATTTGAGACACAGAAGAAATCCAAATCCACTCAAAGAATAAAAAAAGGCACTATATATCAGTCCTGAAAAAAAGAGCAAGTTTAAGGAAAATGTCTGCGCCATTGCCTTTCTGTTACTTTCTCTTCCTCAGCAATCAATAGCATTATCTTCCCACTCATCTAGAAGAATGTCACATACAAATACGATGACTCATTTAATTACCCTATAGAAATATGCTGTCAATTCTTTGTATTCAATAAAATTTATTCCTTATTTAAAAAAGGTTTATTATGCTTGTAGTTCTAATTCATAGTGAATAAAAGTATGAAAGCAAATGTTATTAGAGTAAATGTGTGTATTTCCCAACTGTTCAGAGGACAGTTTATTTACTGTCTGCATCAGTGGAGGATGCAGATTCTATTTTTTTGTAGACCCTACAGCCTGTAGTCTATAGTTTCACATACCAGAGATGTCAAATCACTTGAATTAAGTGTTGCTAATTAAATTAACAGGAACTGAGCTTAATTCTGTGGGAACACTCTAGAGTAAAATCAAGAACAAAGAAAATTAGCAATCTGAAGCAGATCAGTTAAGTTTGGTTTTAAAATTGTGTTCTACAAAAATGAGCCTAGTCTCAAATCCATGAAGTAGGTAAGCTTATTTAAAATATTATCTTGTGTACTGGACAATAAAACAGAGAGCCACATGATTTCTACCTATTAAATTTTTGTGTTGTTTATATTCTATGACTGTTAGTTATGCAATTTGTGGTAATGGGTATACAGCCAGTATGAATCTGGCCCCCACATCACGGGCATGAGGGATGACAATCAGCTTTGTATCTCACGAATATTCAGAACCAATAAAAAAACATATCATTTTGCATATATATATATATTTAATTACCAAGAGACAAATGAAAGGGCAAGTTGTAGAAAAAGTTCCTTAGAAGCCAACTATTGAATATAGTGCAATTCAATTGAACAGGGTAACAAAAGTTAAAAGTTATTTTCTATTGAAGTCTCTTAAAATTTATACACTTCTTATGTTTCTTCTGTAAAACTTAATTTTATTTCTTTCATTTTAAAACTTTGGTATCTATTTAATTTTTGAAGAAAAAATCACGTACAGAGTTTTACTTTCAGATTTATTCAAGAAAATAGTTTATCCTACATCTCCTTCAGGTTTTGTTGTTGCTGTTACTAGTGATAATATCAGACAAACCTCTTTAAAGGAATCTTTGTGATGTCACTTCAAGGCATGGTAGGGAGCCTGTCCAAGAATTGTTGATTGTGAAAATGACCACTGCTAAAGGCTGGAATTGAAAGAAGCACCCATAATTTGACCTAATTATGGGTTATCAAACCTTTGTAAAATCTTTGAAATCTGCCTTGCCAGTTTGGCCTAACTGTGACCGGTTTCTTTTATTAGACGTACAATGTACTTAAAACCTGCACTTAAAAAGGATGTAAAATAGGCTAGGAAGCAGATCAGTTAACCTTTGTTCATCAAAAATATATATTCTTATGTACAGAGAGCCTGGACAGTGTCAAATGAAACAAGCAATTAGTCTCTCTCTAATAGTGAGCAGTTCAGACTGTAACATCATGCCAGCTGTGATTAAGAATGATACAGCACATCATCGTCAACACTATTCAGCCAATGTAAACCTTAGTTAGAAATGTACTTGTCAGAGAAAAATGTGCCTTTGATTTCTATTACACTTTCCAAGTAATTGCTGTCATCAGTGACAGGTTATTATTACAGTTGAATAGAGTTTCAGTAATTACTTTTGCACAAATTCTAACAGCTTTTAGATTGAAGGATATTCTGACAGTATGAATACTCTTGACAACAATTACCTTTTTCCTGGTTAACACTGATTCAGGAAAATTAAAAATTAAATCTGTTCATAGGAAACCCTTATGTATGTCACTTGTAAGTGGGTTGATACAAAAAAATGTGCAAATTGCAGAATGACTTAGAATTTTTTTTAAAGTTATTTTTCTCTTAAGCATTCTTGAAAATCATCATTAAGGGAGATACAAACCATACTATAGATTAATAGTAAATGATGTAGAATGACTGAAAGCATCCTCAATCCAATTACAAAAAAAAAAAAAAAAAATCACTGTACTGCTGTGATGAAAAAGATGTGTGGAACAGAATAGCATAGACATGGTTATTTATATATTCATGCCTGTATTTACCTGTGCATATGGCTCTAAATGCCTTGGGTAAATGGAGACCAAAGTATATGCAAATTTCTGCATCTTCCACAGAGCAAAAATGTCTTTCTAACTAGTTCATATTTTATGACATTAGAACTGTCTACTTATGCAAGTGGAAAATTGATGCAATTAACCAGAACATTTAGGATTAAACTATTTTGGTTTGAGTTTATGACAAAACTAGATATTTGAAGCCATAGAATGTGGGGACATGAGGTATCCAGATAATCACTTTAATTCTTTATTCAGTTTTGTACGCACATATCCTTAAAGATGCCTGAGGTGTAGAGTCATATTTGAAATTTTCTTAACACATTAGCTAGTAAAGGTAACCATCACTGAGAAGTTATTTGTAAATGAAGATGAAAAACAAGAAGTAAAAAAGAATGTACGCAAAAGCTTCTAAACAAACTTAATTTAAAACACTGCTTTCTACTGCCACAATAAATTGTATATAGAAAGGATCATTTTTGTCTATAAAATATAAAACAAATGTTACCCCCCCAAAAAAAGCACACTATACCAAAATATAAGAGAAAAAAATAGAGGAACCAAAGGACTAAATTGAAAAAAATACTCTTTTCAATGTTATGAAATCACTTTCAATAGATTTTTGGAAGTCTAAATTTTCTTCCTAAAATAATAGTATGAAGAAAACAAAAATTAAATGCTACTAAACTCCATAAGATATAAAAAGCTACATTTAACCCAGTAAGTATAGTGTATGTGTAGAGGGCATATTATGTTTCCTGTGATATTGATTTAATTATGTCTTGTATTAAGTAGGGTAAAAAAATTAGTCAGCCTGTACTGAAAAATTCAATTGAAATTGAATTGAATTTATTCAATTGAAGAGTATTTTCTAGAATCATAAATAAGATTTTCAAATGAATAACCATGTCAATAAAAAAAAAAAAAAGAAAATCAGACCCAACTACTGGTGTCAATCAGCAAAGCCTGTTATTATTATGTTAAAAAACACTAATAGATTCTTCAAAGATCAAACTTTTTATGCCCAGAAAATAGCTTTACTACCAAAATACTTTACCTTCCTCCAAAATTGTCTCATGCAGTGACTTCATGGTCACTACCAATTGTTCTGCTTACCTATTATAGAAATATATTGGCAAATGTGCCAGCTCACTTTCACTGCAATTCTCTGGGAAAATTTATCTGGGAATAAATCCCATCAGTATGGTGGTATAAAATTCAAGAAAATTCACTATTTTTAAGTGCTTTATGACCAATCAGTTTATTTTATATTGATGAGTGTGGTTAGAATAATTTTTGATCTGAAGTGACATGTGGGGTACACTGGAGTGATGAGTACTTTGACATAAGTAAGCTGATATGTATATTTGAGTTGAAAGTTTTTCAAGGTCTTGGGGTAGTCAACTAACCACAAGATAGTACACATCAGGCTCCTTGTTTGGTTAAATAAAGTCCATTTTAAAACAAAGCAAGTAAGTTTCTGGAAAATTATTGGCAACCACTGTTGGTAAGGGACAAGATTCTGGGAGAAATGAAATAAATTGCCACTGAGTAGATGTATTTACAATTGCTGTAAGGGGCAGAAAATTATAATGTCCACTGATGGAGATTTTCATGTTAAAGGAGATGACTTGTAGATATGAAAGGTTTTAAACAGGGTATCCTGGGAAGAAATTGGCAGTTCCATTGGATCCATATGGTGAGGTAGAACAGAATATGTGCCAGGGCCAGGTGGATAAAATGGGTTGCTGCTTTCACAAACACCTTTCTGAGCTAGCTGTATGTGGGCTGACACAGTAGTTAAGTTTCTTGCTGACAGAGACCAAGAGGAATCAATATTTGTTTTTTGAGATGCCATCGCAAATGTCTCACATCCTTACTCTGTCTGTAGACCATGGAGATCCATGACTGCTAGAAGAAGTTTGGGAGCAGGATAGAGAATTGATTACATTTCTCCTAGGCCTGGAAGAAAGCTTATTGTAAGGTAAACAGTTTTTACCCAAACACAAAAGTACTCTGTTAAATACTTTGCTTTGGTGTTAGAGTAGTTGTCAAAATAAACAGTGTGGAATTTATCAATTTGGCATACAAATGGGTTTTGTTTCATATAACAACCAAATAATTATACTTTGGATGTTATCAGCTTTGGCTGCCAGTATATGGCTCCAAACATCTGGATAAAAACTGAACATTTTGATCAAGCTTTCAACTGTTTCCAGCTATTTGTCATTGGGTAGCCTTACATCTGGGAATGTAGTCGAAACTTTCCCATTTTATCTGGACATTTGCATGATGTAGACATGACCTATGACTACAAAAACCTGTCTAAGACCTGTTTTTAAATAAGCTTATCACAAATACCCATTTTTATGTATAACTGTCCAGTTCCCACCTTAAAAACATTTTCCTTTCAATATATAAATATATATATGTATATATATAAATATCACATTGTAGAACGTAAGTATAGACATTTTTCATGTCAATTAAAAATACAGAAATAAAATGTTTTTTAACTAGAAATTAGTATGTTACACAATTTACATTAGATATAGGTTAGAAACACTATATTTCATCTAAAGAAATACACATTTTTAAACCTCTGGCTATTAAAAGAACACAGAGAATAAAGCATTAGAAAGGCAAAGCACAAAGTTTGGAACATATTTCTGAAGATGAGACAAAATGTTTCTTTGGAATTTTGAAAACAAAATTTATAGAAAATGAATGAAAACCAATACATTTGAAAAAGTAAGTTGCAAATAACTTGATTAGGGATAGAATTGAAGTGCCCAGGGGGCTGTTCTTCATTATATGGCTGTCAACACGTTGGCATAGATGTGCTTCCAAAACCAGTGAAGAGTGTTCATGCACCTTATTAACTAGATAACAGTCCATAGAATAAACATAAAGCAACTTGCACAACAAGTTTTGAATTAATTGATATTCAGACTGTTGGGTTTTTTTCCTCACCGGTTATCTCTAATTCCTAGGATAGTGACAGCCAAAAGTAGGTGGTACAATAAGTGTATTTGTATAAAAATTAAATAAATAGACAAAAAAACAACTGATATTTTAAGGCTATTTTATAAATTTCACAAAGAGGGATTTCAGGACCAAAGAATATTTCCATTTATATTATTTTAAATTTTTTTAAATGATATTTGTTTGTAATTAATTAAGTAATTTTGATTAATACATAATAATTGTATTTATGAGGTATACGTGATATTTTGATACATGTACACGATGTTCAATCATTAAATCAGGGTAATTGTGATATCCATCACCTCAAACATTTATCAATTTTTATACTGGGAGCATTCCAAATCATTTCTTCTACCTATTTTGAAATATATGAGAAATTATTGTTAATTACTGTGACCCTACTGTGCTGTGGAAGAATAGAACTTACTCCTCCCACTTAACTGTATTTTTGTACCCATTAATTGAACTCTTTCTATCCCGCCTCCCCCCTAACTTCCTAGCCACTGGTAGCCACTATTCTACTCTCTACTTCATGAGATTAACTATTTTAGCTTCCACATATGAGTGAAAACAAGCTATATTTGTCTTCCTGTGCCTGGGTTATTTTGCTTAACGTAATGTCTTCCAGGCTCACCCATGTTGCTGCAAATGAAATAATTTCATATATCACATTTTCTTCATTCACCTGTTGATGAAAGTAAAGGTTAATCCCATATCTTAGCTATTGTGAATACTGCTGTGATAAACATGAGAGTACAGGTATCTCTTTTGGATATATACCCAGTAGTGGAATTGCTGGATTGCATAGTAGTGCTATTTGTAGTTGATTGAGAAACCTCTATACTGTTTTCTATAATGGCTGCACTAATTTATAGTCCCACCAACAGTGTAGAAGTTTCCCCTTTCTTTCCATCCTCACCAGCATTTTTTTTTTTTTGTCTTTTTGACAATACCCCTTTTAACAGGGATGAGACGATAATATTATGGTTTGATTTGCTTTTCCCTGACAATTAGTGATGTTGAGCATTTTTTCATATACCTGTTGGCCATTTGCATGTCTTCTTTTCAGAAATGTCTGTTCAGAACATTTGCCTATTTTTAATTGGATTATTTATTTTTGGCTGTTAAGTTGTTTAATTTCTTATATGTTCTGAATTTTGATCCCTTGTCAGATAGACAGTTTGCAAATATTTTCTCCCATTCTGTAGGTTCTGTCTCAACTCTGTTGATTGTTTCTTTTGCTGTGAATAAGCTCTTTAGTTTGATAGCATCCCATTTGTTTATTTTTGTTTCTGTTATCTGTACTTCTGAGAACTTATTAAAAAAATATTTGCTCAGACTAATGTCCTGAAGCATTCCCCAAATGGTTTGTTGTTGTTGTTGTTGTTGTTATTGTTGTTGTTGTTGTTTTTTAGTACTTTCATACTTTCAGGTCTTACATACTAGTCTCTAACCTATTTTAAGTTTACTTTTAATAATTTAGCAAAGTAATACACAAATACGGTATTAATTATTGAGTTTGTAGCCTCAGCCTATTCTGCCATCAATCCCAATGTAAAGATAAAAAACTCTTTAATTCCTCTAAATATTTTTGTTTTCAATTCTTTCCTAATTTCCGTCATCAAATTATACACTTACTTTTATTGCTTTTATTTTACTATTTGCATTTCTTTTTCTTTTTCATTAGCATATTATTGCAAATTGTAATTTTTCTTTATGACCTTTATTTTTTAATTTTTTATTACTAGCATATTCATTTTTACAAAACATGACTTTCTTTGTGCCTTTTACCCATCCTGTCCCTCCCCAAACACCCTCACTTCCTCCCCCCCATCTCTAGCAACCATAGGTTTATGTATTTTTTATTGAGTTTATTTATTTATTTATATTATTCTTTTACATTCTATGATGCTGTTGCAGAGGAGCTGGCGGGGAGGATGAGAGGGGAAGGGGGAAGGAAATAAGGTAGGAGAAGGAGGAAGGGAGAGGGGTGGGGTTCAGGCCTGTGGCACCTCCGTCATTCCTGCCTGGGAGACCAGGGGGCTTCTAGCAGTGTCTTGGTCATTGCTGGGCTTGGTGCAGAAGTCAAGGGGGTGTGGCTGAAACCTTTGCACCCCCACCATCCCAGCTCAGGAGCCTGGGGAGCTTCCTGTGGTGGCTTGGTAGTCATCACTGGGCTAGTTGTGGGTGTCAGGGGGACAGGGCTGAGGCCCTCAGACACAATGACCCTGGCTCTGGACAGCATGGGGTGCTTCCTGTTATTGCACAGTAGTTGTTGCTGAGCTGGTTGTGGGTGTTGAGCAGCATGGCCAAGGCCCTTGGTCTCCCTCCACCCTGGCTCAGGTGAGCCTGGGGTGATTCCTGCACAGATTGTGGGTTTCTCAGATCATGGCCCCCCACTGTACCAGCTCAGGAGAGCCTTGGTGCTTCCTGAAGTGGCTCAATGGTTGTTGCTGGGCTGGTTCTGGGTGTTGAAGGGTCATGGCTGAGGCCCTCAGCCCCCCACTGCTCCATCTCAGGAGAGCCTGGGACACTTCCTGTGGCAGTTTGGTGGTTATTCTTGGCTGGATGTGGGTGGGGGTGTGGGTGAGGTCTTCAGCCCCCCACTGCCCTGGCTCAGGAGAGCCCAGAGCACTACCTGTGGCAGCTCTGTGGTCATCACTGGGCTGGTTGCAGGTGTCAGGGGCATGGCTGAAGCACCCAGCCATCCCTCCTCCTTGTCATGGTAGCCCAAGGGAATTCTGGTCCTTCTAGGTTTCATAGGTGTTCATTGGTTATGTAAGACATTTGCTAGCTAATATCGAACTTTGTCTCTGGTCTGTGAGTATTTTGGTTTTTCTTCTAGTTCTGTGTTGGATTATTTGCTGTTCCTACAATTTAAACTCTGCACTGGAACTAATTTGTTATCATTTTCTTACTTTTAAAATGGGGGAACTTCCTGTGGGGACCAGAACTTGAGCTCTGCAGTCGAGCTAAATTGTTACTTTGCTGCTGATTCCCTGGGGAAGGCTTTTTGTGCAGCTCAGGTTTAGTGGTTGACTTTCTAGGTACTTCCAGCTCTTGTGAAATCCAGTACACCTGGGTTGTGTAGAAACTCTGGTCTGGATCTGAGTCTTTTCAGGAAACTACATCCCCTGCAGTTCTGTATTCCAGGCCAGTCTCCACTGAGTGGTCCTGTACTGACTGGGGGACAGATCAGCTATCCTTGCTGTACTGCAGTGTTCTCCTGGTGGGCCCATCTCCCCCACCACCCATGGTCCAAACACTTCCCATGGGGATGGTTGTGTGCTGGTCCCTTGTGATGATTAACCAACCTCTGAGTAGCTCTGTTTTTTCAGTTTTTGTGGTTCCTTGCTCCTATGTGAGTACAAAGGAACCTTATTAGTAGTCTTGCGGGCCTGGGGGCCACCAAGGCCCTCTTCTCCTCTGCTGCCAACAAGCAACTTCATAGGAAGGGCATAGCTGTGGCTTTTGTCAGCTCCTGCTCTGTGTGCTCACCAGCTCCAGCCTTGAAGCAGCCAGGGCTTGAGACATTTAAAGCAGTTCTTTCTTTCTCTCATCATGGCTTCACCCACCCTCATGTACTCCATAGGTCTCTCCTCCTCTTCCCCTGAGCTCTAGCGGCCCTAGCTTGGCTGTCATTGCTATTTAATAGTTATAAATTGGTTGCTTTGTGGGATAGAGTGATGTTGGTGCCCATCTATTTTTCCATCTTGTTTGGAAGCCCCACCATTTATTTTTTTTTATTGCTCTTTTTTGTCATGTTTTGATTCCCTGGAACACCTGACATTGAATAATCATTCTTCTTTATTCTTTTATTTAAAATTTAATTCAAAATACTCAGACTTATTTTTTTCTTGTTAATTATAGAGAATATTTCTTTCCTCTACTTTGTAAGATAATGATATGAACATCCCTAACATTTCTTTCTACCGCTCCCATTTTACCTTTGAATTTTTCTCTTGCAGACTTATCATTTCATTTTGCATAACATTTAAAATATTTGCAACGATTGAAATTCCACCCTCAGTAGACAAGGGCTGGATGGTTGAATTAAAAAGCTAGACCCAACTATATCTGACCTACAAGAAACTCACTTCACATGTAAAGACTCACACAGACTAACACTGAAGGGTGGTAAAAAGATACACCATGCGAATGAAAACCCAAAAGGAGCAGGAGTCTGATATGGGATTAAATAGACTTTAAACCAAAAGCCATAAAAAGAGACAAAGAAACCAATTTTATAATGATAAAGGGATATGTATGGCAAAAAGACAAATCATAAATATATACGCACCCTGCACTGGAGCATACATATATAGAAAGTGACCACAACTAGGCCTAAAATGAGAGATAGGCTCCAATACAATAATAGTTGGGGACCTCAATGCCACTCTCCAAACATTGGACAAATCATTTAGACAGTAAAGCAACAGAGAAAAACAGGATTTAAACTTCCCCCTTTCCCACCTCCAGCAACCACAATTCTGTTCAGTCCTTTTGAAAGTTTAACCTGTTATTGTGATTGTTGAATCTTTCTTCCATTCTTTTTTAATTTTTTTACTTTTTAGCTTCCACTTATAAGTGAAGATGTGTGGTGTTTCTCTTTCTGTGCCTGGCTTATTTCACATAACATAATTTTGTCCAAGAACATCCGTGTTCTTGCAAATGACAGAATTTTATTTGTTTTTATGGCTGAGTACTGTTCCATTAAGTATATATTCCACATTTTCTTTATGCAGTCATCTGATGATAAATATTTAGGTTGCTTCCAACTCTTGGCTATTGTAAATAGAGCTGCCATAAATATGGGGGTGCAGGCATCCCTTTGACACTATGATTTCCATTGGATTGCTGAATCGTATGGCAGTTCTATCTGTAGTTTGAGGAACCACCATACTGTTTCCCATAAAGGCTGCACCAAATTACAGTCCCACCAACAGTTTAGGAGGGTTCCTCTTTCTCCACATCCTCACCAGCATTTTTTTAAATTTTATTTTATATTGTCAATATACAATGTAGTTGATTATTGCGGCCCATTACCAAAACCTCCCCCCTCCTCCCTCTCCTCTCTTCCTCCCAACAATCTCCTTTCTGTTTGCTTGTTGTATCAACTTCAAGGAATTGTAATTGTTGTGTCTTCTTCCCTCCCCCCCCCGATTTTTTGTGTATTTATTTATTTTTTTTTAGCTCGCACAAATAAGTGAGGACATGTGATATTTCTCTTTCTGTGCCTAACTTGTTTCACTTAATATAATTCTCTCTAGGTCCATCCATGTTGTTGCACATGGCAGTACTTCATTCTTTTTTATAGCAGAGTAGTATTCCATTCTTTTCTTTTATTATATATAATAACCAGTCTAACTGGGGTGAGATGATATCTCAATGTGTTTTTGACTGGCATTTTGTGTTGCTTAGTGATGGTGAACATTTTTTCATGTGTCTGTTCATCATTTGTATCTTTCTTTGAAAAATGTCTACTGACCTCCTTTGCCCATTTATTAGTCGGATTATTTGTTTCTTTACTGTTAAACTGTTTGTGTTCTTTATAAATTCTGGATATTAATCCCTTGTCAAATGTATGCTAGAAATGTATGCTACTAAGCTATTGTAACCAAGACAGCATGGCAATGGCATAAAAACAGACACTTGGACCAATGGAACAGAATAGAGAACCGAAATATTCTATTTGTAAATATTTTCTCCCATTCTGTGGATTGTCCTTTCACTCTGATGATTGTTTCTTTTGCTGTGCAGAAAGGTTTTAGCTTGATATAATCCTGTTTATTTATTTATTTTGTTGCTTGTGCTTTTGGGTCTTATTCATAAAGTTTTGCTTTGTCCTACATCCTGAAGTGTTTCCCTTATGTTTTCTTTTAGTGGTTTTATCATTTGGGGTCTTATAGTTAAATGTTTAATCCATTTTGAGTTGATTTTGGTCTATGGTGAGATGCCCAATTTTCTCCCCACCATTTAACAAAGAGTCAGTCTTTTCCCAAATGTATGTTCTTGGTGCCTTTGTTAAAGATAAGATGGCTGTAAGTATTTGGGTTGGTATCTGGGTTCTCTACTCTGCTCCACTGGTCCGAGTGTCTGTTTTTATGCCATTACCACGCTGTCTTCGTTACAACAGCTTTGTAGCATAGTTTGAAGTCAGGTAGTATTATACCTCTGGCTTTATTTATTTATTTATTTATTTATTTATTTTTAGCTCAGTATTGCTTTGTCTATTTGAAGACATTTTTTGTTCCATATGAATGTTAGGTTTGCTTTTTCTATTTCTGTGAAGAATGTAATTGGTATTTTGATGGGGATTGCATTGAATCTGCAGCTAACTTTGGGTATTATGGACATTTGCACAATGCTAATTCTTCCAATCAAAGAGCATTGAATGTCTTTCCATCTTTTTGTGTCCTCTTTAATTTCTTTCACTAATGTTTTATAGTTCTCATGTAGAGATCTCTCACCTCCTTGCTCAAATTATTTCCTAGGTATTTTATTGTTTAGGTGACTATTGTAATTGAGATTGCTTTCTTGATTTCTTTTTCTGCTACTTCGTTATTGGAGTATTAAAATGCTACTGATTTTTGAGTGTTGATTTTGTATCCTGCAACATTACTGAAATTGTTAATCAGTTCTAAGAGTTTTTTCATAGAGTCTTTAAGTTTTTCTATATATAGGATCATGTCTTCTATGAACAGGGACAGTTTGACTTCATCCTTTCCAATATGGATGCCCTTTATTTCCTTCTTTTGACTGATTGATACCCTATGTTCTCTTCAGATCCTAAAAATCTTTTGTCTTTTCTAACTTTTGTTATTTGGGTCTTCTCTCTTCTTTTTTCCTTTTTTTTATTATCTCCTGAAAAACCATCTTTTTCATTCATTGAGCTTTTTTTATTATTTTTCTGTGTTTATATTTCATATAGTTCTGCTTTGTTATTCATTAGGTTTTCCTGTCCACTAATTTGGGGATTGGATTGTTCTTATTTTTCTAGTTTTTTGAGGTGCAGTGTTAGGATATTTATTAATTTCACTGCCTGTCAAATCTTACCTCATAATCTGATTTGGAGAGATATGTCTCCAGGCCTGCTTCCATTTTTTGAATTTCCTTCGATATTCTCCTGAGAGAAATAAGGTTTCCTGTATCCTATGTTTTTTGCTGAAGTACATTTCCAAATAGCTCCTTGAAAATGGTGCTTATAAAAAAACTAAACTTTCTTTCTTGTGTATATGTAAAAATGTTTATGTTATTTCCTCACACCTTAGTGATAATTTGGGAAGGGATAAAATTATCATCTGTAAACTGTTTTTCCTCAGAAGTTTCAAGGCATTTATTCATTTTTTTTTCTAGTGTGCAGTGTTGCTAATAAGAACATTTATACCATTCTTAAAAAATTAACGTTTTTGGAGATTTTTATTTTCCTCTTTTATGGTGATGCTCTAATGTCTTCAATATTCTTATCTTTTGAAGAAGTAAAATAGGAGTGTTTTTGTTTTTTTTAATATGCTAAACATTTGTTGAAACCTTTCACTTTAAATATTCATTGTGTTCTAGAGGTGGAAAATTCACTTGACTTATTCTTTTGATAATTTCATAATTTTTTTTTTTTTTTTTTTTTTTTTTTTACTAAGTGGGCTTTCAGACATATCTGTTAAGATACTGGAATATGTGAATTGTTCCTCCAGCTCTCTTCCCTTTCCTTTCATATTTTCTAACTCTTCGTTTTGTTCTTCAGGATGGAAATATCTTAGCATTATCGGCCCTCCCTAATTAATTTATTTAGAATTCTGCACTCATATAATATTTTACTCACAGAGCTTAATTGGTTCTCTGATTATCTCTTTTTATAGTACCCTTTTCTCTTGTTAAAAATTATGTATCTTTGTGAAACTCTCTAAATTTAATGTCATGTTTTTGTGTTCTCTCCTGTTTTATACATTATATTCATATCAATGTCAATTAGGAAGCGTGGTGGGTATTATATTGAATCAAAATTGATTCCAGAATATAGAAGATTTTCCTGAGGTTTTTTAAGTGAAGCATTTTTTAAATTAATATCTTTATTTAATTTATAATATGGTATAATTAAAGGAATGTAACCAAATTATTTAGTAATAGTATCCATGTAATCAGCACCATGATTAAAAAATTGAATATTATTAGCATCCCAGAAAGTCCTCAATGCACTCTTTTGTTAACTTCTACATTTTTTACTATCCTGCTTTCTACCACCTCATATAAATTTTTCTAGTTTTTGATCTTTCCTTAAATTATATAGTGTGTTCTCTTTTTTGTCTGGCTTCTTTCTTTCAACATTCCATTTGTGCATGCATCCACGGTGTTGCATACAGCAGCAATTTCTTCATACATATTGTTGTATAGTATTTCATTGAATAAGGAAAGCAAAAATTTTAAAATTCATTTAGATGGGCATTTGGGTTGTTAAAGTGTGAGGCAAATACTAAGAGAATCACTATGAACATTCTTGTAAATGTCTTTTGTTGAATGTATACCCATTCAGAATCACTGTGTCATAAGCATTACAATATTCAGCTTAACAGACACTATCAAAAAGATTTTCAAACTGTAACAAGTTAAATGGCAGCCTGTATTAGTCCAGTTTCTCCATATTCTTAGGAACATATGGAACAAGTTGAGCATCCCTAATACAAAAATCATAAATATGAAATGCTTCAAAATCCAAATCTTTTTGAGTGCCGACAAGACAAAACAAGTGGAAAATTCCACACCTGACCTCATGTGACTGGTCATGTGTTTCATGCACAAAATTATTTAAAATATTGTCTAAAATTGCCTTTAGGCTATGTGTATAAGGTGTAAATAAAATATAAATGAATATTGTGGTTAGAATTGTGTCCCATCCACAAGATATCTCATTATGTATATGCAAATATTCCAAAATCTGAAAAAAATCTGAAATCCAAAACACTTGTAGTCCCAAGCATTTCAGATAAGGGATACTCAACCTGTACTTTGAGTCTTAATCTGACCATTCTAGAAAGAGCATTGGTATTTTATTTGCATTTCTCTGATGACTAATAAAGCTGATCATCGCATAATGTGGTTACTGGCCATTTAATTATCCTCTTGTAAAATGCCATTTCAAGTCTTTGCTCCGTTTTCTATTAGGTTATCTGTCTTTTTCTTATTAAATTGTATGAGTATTTTTTATATATATTCTAAATACAACTAACAACTATCCTTTTTACTTGCTTATTGGCCATTTTTGAATAAATGTTTATTCAAATCCTTTACTTATTTAAAAGATTGGGCTCCTGGTCTTTTATTGTTTTGTAAGCATTGTTTATTGTATTTTAAATACTAGTATGTTATCAGATATATGATTTGCAAATACTTTCATTCATGTTTTTTTACTTTTTTGATAGGGCCCTTTAAATTAATTTAAGAAATGTTTTGATAATGTTTAATTTATTTTTTTTATTTTGTTATTTATGGTTTTGGTGTTATATCTAAGGATTTGTTGTCTAACACAAAGTCACAGACGTTAATTCCAATGTTTTCTCATAAAGTATTAAAGTTTTAACTACTACTTTAGGTCTTTGACCCATTTTGAGTTGTTTTTCTTTCTTTGTATCATGTGAATAGGGGTTCAGATTCATTCTTTTGCATACGATGTGTCAAACTGTCCCTGCGTGATTTATTAAAAAGATGGTTGGTTCATAATTGAATCATCTTGGCAACCTTGTCAAAAATAAATTGACAATGAATAAGATTTATTTCTCGACTGTCAATTCTATTTCACTGATGTATATATTTATCCTAAGCTAGTATACCAAACTGCTCTAATTACTATAACTTTGTAGTAAGATTTAACACCAGGGAGAATATGTCCTCCCAATTTTTCTTCTTTTTCAAGGATGTTTTAGCTATTTTGAATACCTTGAATATTCATAGTTAAATTAGGATCAGCTTGCCTGTTTCTGCAAAGAAGCAACCTGAGATTATGGGAATGATTGTGTTAAATATGTAGATTTATTTTGAAATTTATTTCCATCTTAACAATATTAAATTTTATAATCCATTAATATGCAATGTATTTCTATTTTTGATGGATTCTTTATTCCTACACAACTTTATACTATTTCAAAATGTAAGATTTACACTACTTTTGTTAAATTTATTTATTTTTTAATTTTTATTATTTATTATTCACATATTCATTCTTACAAATCACAGTATTTCTTCATGCCCTTTACCAGACCTATCACTTCCCAAACCCCCTCCCTCCCTCCCCCCCATCTCTAGTTTCCTTACGCTTGCTCTCCTGAAAGTTAAATGTATTGTTGTGGTCTTTTTTTTCTTTCTTCCCTTCCTCCCTCCTTTCTTTCCTTACCTCCCTTTCTCCTACCCTTCCTTCCTTCCTAGCAGCCAGTTATGAGTGAGAACATGCAGTATTCCTCTTTCTTTGTCTGGCTTACTTCACTTAACATAATTTTCTCCAGACTCATCCATGCTGTTGCAAATGGCAGAATTTCATTTTTTTTTTTTTTTTTTTTTTATGGCTGAGTAGTATTCCATTGTGTATATATGCCACATTTTCCTCATCCAGTCCGTCAATGGGCAGTTAGGTTGGTTCCACATTTTGGCTATTGGTCCCACATTTTGGCTATTGTAAATAGAGATGCAATGAGCATGGTAGTGCAGGTATCCCTTTGGCATGATTATTTCTATTCTTTTGGATATATAGCTAGTACTAGGATGGCTGATTCATATGGTAGATCAATTTGTAGTTGTTTGAGGAACTTCCATACTGTTTTCCATAATGGCTGTGCTAATTTACAGTCCCACCAACAGTGTAGAAGAGTTCCCCTTTCCCTGCATCCTTGCCAGCATTTGTTATTCTTGGTCTTTGTAATAATGGCCAGTCTAAACGGTGTGAGATGATATCACAATGTGGTTTTGATTTTCATTTCTCTGATCACTAATGATACTGAGCATTTTTTCATGTACCTGTAGGCCATTTGTATGTCTTCCTTTGAAAAATGTCTATTCATCTCCTTTGCCCATTTTTTAATTAGATTATTTGTTGACTTACTGTATAGTCATTTGAGTTCTTTGTATATTCTGGATATTAATCCCTTCTCAGATGAATAGTTTGCAAGTATTTCTCCCATTACATACGTTGTCTTTCTACCCTGTTGGCTGTTTTCTTTGCTTTTCAGTTTGATATAATTTAATTTGTTTATTTTTATTTTTGTTGCTTGTGGTTTGGAGGTCTTATTCATAAAGTCCATGCTCTGTCGTACTTGCTGGAGAGCTTCCCTTATGTTTTCCTTTTCTTAAATTTTTTTCTACTTATTTTATTATTGTTGATGCTATTTGACATGAAATTGTTTTCTTATTTTTATTTTTGAATTGTTCATTTCTGCTTTACATAAACACAAATGATTATATTGTATTGATCTGTACCCTGCAACTTTATTGAACTTTTTTCATACATCTAAAATATTTTGGACAATTCCTTAGGGTTTTCTATAGACATAACCATATAAACTTCCAGCAGAGGTAGTTTAATTCTTACTTTTCAATCTGGATGCATTTTATTGCTTTTCCTTGCATAACTGCTCTGGCTAGAGCTTCCAGTTCAATGGTAAATGGAAGTGGTGAGAGCAAACAGTGTTGTCTTTTTCCTGATCATATAGGGTGAAGCTTTCAGTCTTTCACCATTACATATAATGTTAGCTGTGGATTTTTTACACATGCCCCTTCATCAGGTTGAAGAATTCCCTTTTATTACTACACCTTTGAGTAATTCTATGCTAATGGAGTGTAGAATTCTTTGAAGGGTTTTTCCATGTCCCCTGGAAAGATCCTGTGTTTTTTGTCCTATTGATAAGATTTATTGCATTAATTGTTTTTCAGATGTTATATCAAACTTATATTCCAGGGAATCCCATTTAGTCATGGTACTTGCTACTTTTTATATATTTCCCAGTAAGATTGGTAGCATTTTGGTGAGGAATTTTGCATCACATATTCATAAGAGAGATTGTTCTGTAGTTTTTACATTCTGTGATATGTCTGTTTGGTTTTGCTATAAATAAATATTGGATACATATTATGAATGTGTCCTGAGATGGGCAATGGTTGTGTCATCACTGTATAATAATTGATTAAGCTACCCATTTGTTTTATGCAGTTTTTTGTACTTATGTAATATTAATAAGATAAAAGTGCTTTTTGAATATGATTTTACTCAAAAAAAATTGCTCAAAAAAAAAATGTGCCTTCAAAAGTTGTAATTTATTAATATATCTAAAATAAGAAGCCCATAAGTAAGTAGTTTCAGGATGGGATAATTCCATATTTGCATGATATAAGAATTTAGGGTCAGCTTCTCTGTCATTTTCTGGGATTTCCCTCATGCTTTCAAGATGGCTGACTAACCACCAAAAAGCACATTCATAAATCTGTTCAAAGCCTGAAAGAAGGAGCTTGTTAGTTTTTTTTTTTTTTTTTTTTTTTTTTTTTTTTTTTTTTTTTTTGAAAGAGTGTGAAAAGTATTTCTACTTTAAATATTTGGTAGAATTCATAAGGTAGGCCATCTGGGCTTGGACTTTTGTTTGTTAAAAGAATTTTTTTTAATTAAAAATTCAATCTCTTTACTTCTTTTAGCTCTATTCAGATTTTCTAATTGTTGACTCAGTTTTAGAAGTTTGTATCATTCTGAAACTTGTCTATTTCTTCTAAGTTTTCTCCCTTCTTGTCATAAAGTTGTTTACAGACTTCTCTAATAATTCTTTGTATCTCTGCAAGGTCTTTAGAAATCACTCATTTTATTCTTGTTATTAGTAATTTGAATGTTCTGTCTTGCTTAATCAGTCTATCATAAGGTTTGTTGATTTTATTGATGTTTTTAAAAAACTTTCTTAGGTTTTGTTGATTACCTTACTGTTTTTCTATTCTCTGTTTCATTAATTTCCACATTTATTTTACTGCTTTTTTTTTGTTTTTGTTTGCTCTTTTCTAGAGTTATTATGTGGAAAGTTAAGTTATGTATTATTCCATTACAGTTGCTTATAACAGAATACCTGAAACTGGGTAATTTATGAAGAAATGGAATTTATTCCTTACAACTCTCAAAACCAGGAAGACTATGGTCCAGACGATATGCCTTATAAGGGCATTCTTGGTGGTGACTCTCCACAGCATCCCATGACGACCAAGGTATCACGTGGCGAGAATGGCCTACGCAAGAGAGAAAAGTTTCTCACTCATTCTCCTCATAAAATCATCAAAACCACTCCCATGATAACTCACTACTTTACAAATATATTAATTAGTTCACAGGGGCACAGTCCTCATGATTCAATCACCTCTCAAAGGCTCCACATTTCAAATACCATAATTGGACTTCCTACCCTCTTAACACTGTAACAATGGGGGTCACATTTCTAATACATGAAACGTTGGTGACACATTTGACCCATAGTGTTCTGCCCCTGGCCTCCAAAGTTCATATCCTTCTCACGTGTAATATATTCATTCCATCCACTAAATCTTCACTTGTTTCAATTCAAAGGTCCAATGTCTCAACTGTGAAATCAAAAAATGTATGTATTTGTAAGATAAAATGATGGGACATGCATAGGGTACATATTCACCTTCTAAAAGGGAGAAATAAATCAAAAGAATAAGGGAACAGGCCCCAGTCATGACCAAAACTCAACAGTACAGGCATTAAATCTTAAAGCTGGAGAGTAATCTCCCTTGATTCCATGTCTGGAATCTTCTGCACACTGTTGTGGGAGTTCAGTCCCCAAGTCTCTGGGTAGCTCAGCCCCTGTGGCTTTTCTGGCCTCAGTGAATGCTTCTGCTCACCCAGGCTGGTGTTCCACTCTAGTAGCTCTATAATTCTGGGGTCTCTATGGCAGTCCCACTGCCACAGCTCCACGAGGTATGGCTCTGATGTGTTTTCCCTGCTGCAACTCTGACCCTACATTTGCCCTCAGCAGATTTATATTGAAGTCTCCCTACAGTTACTACACCCCATGACTTCCTGGGTCCCCAGGCTTTTCCATACATTCTTTGAAATTGGGGTGTAGGCTTCCATGCCTCCACAGTCCAGGCATTCTGTGATCTTGCAGACATAATGCCACATGGACTATGCAAAGGCTTCTGGCTTGTATGTTCCAAAGCAGCAGGTACATCAGCACCTGGAGCAAATTAGCTGCAGCTGAGTTAGCTGAGTGCTGTGCTGGAATTTGGGAAGCAGGGTCCAGAGGCAGCCCTGAGCAGTGAGCCCATGAAGGGAGCCCTGGGCCTGTTCTTTGAAAGCATGCTGTCATCCTTGGTCTCTGGGCCTGTAATGAAAGTGGTACCCTCTGAAATGCCTATGGGGTCTTTTATTTATTTATTTTTCCCTTGAAATGTCTTTAGGGTATTTTTTTCCATTCTCTGATGATTTCTTTTTTTTCTTTCCAAGTCTAATTAGCAAATGATAGCTGAGCTACACCCTTGGTTTTCTCTCCCAAACCTATTTTATCACGCTTTACATGGACAGGCTGAGAGTTTTCCAATTTTTTACCCTCTGCTTTCTTTTTAATTATAAATTCTGACTTTATGTCATGCCTTTGCTGATATAACTCAGTGTAAGACATTGCAAGTATCTACACAGCTGCTGAATGATTTGCTGCTTAGAATTTTTTTCCACCTAACACCCTGGTTCATCACATTTAAGTTCCATAAAACCCTCGAGCATGGACACAATCTAGCCACGTTCTTTTACAGTTCATAAAGAGGGTGACTTTTACTCCAGTTTCCAATAAGTTTTTTTCTCATTAATATCTCAGACTTCCTAAGAATGGTCTTTACAGTCCATTACAATCAGCGTTCAGATCACTGCTATTTAACCAATCTCTAAGAAGTACCAAAATTTCCCTGATCTTCCTGTCTTCTAAGCTCTTACCAGAATCTAGGCTTTCTGTAGCCTGCTCCTCCAAATCTTCCTGTCTCTACCTGTGAAGCTGCTTACACATTTTCAGATATTCATTATTATCAACATCCCACTTCTCAGTATAGATTCTCTGCATTAGTGTGTTTTCTGTTGCTTATTATATAGAACATCTGATACTAAGTAATTTATAAAGAAATGAAATTTATTTCTCACAGCTCTGGAGGCTGAGAAGTACATGGTCCAGAAGGTGCATCTGATGAGGGCCTTCATGTGATTTGTGGTGACTCTACAGCAATACATAATGTCACATGATAAGAATGGGATGAGCAAGGAAGTTAACCTTCTCGTTCACTGTCCTTACAAAGCCATCATAACCACACCCATGACAACTCATTACTTCATAAATAGATTAACCCATTCACGAGGCTATAGTACTCACAGTCCAATTACCTTTCAAAGGCCCCACGTTTCAAATACCATAATTGGATTTCCCACCCTCTTGGAGATCAAGTTTCCAATACATGAACTTTTGGGGGACACTTTCAACCCATAGCAGGTTATGAATTTAAGATCATTTGCTTATTTTTTTATGTAGGATTTACAGCTATAAGTTTTTTTCTGAGCACCATTTTATCTATATCCCATGAATTTTTGTATGTTCTGCACTCTTTTTTATTCATTGCAAAGTATTTTATAATTCCTCTTCTGATTTTTTCTTTGCTACATTGGTTATTTAAAGGAGTGTTGTTTAACTCTCACATATATTAAATTTTTCCTAATATATTTTTGTTATTAATTTCAAATTTTGTTCCATTATTGCCCAGAGAATATACTTTGTACACTCTTAATCTTATTAATTTTATGTAGACTTGTTTTATGGTTTGGCATGTGGTCAGTGTGAATGCTCCATATACTCACAAGAAGTTTATATACTTTATTGCTGTTGGGTGCAGTGTTATATACATTTTTGTTAGGTCCAGTTTGTCATGTTCTTCAAGTATTCAATTTTTGTTGATAACTACTTAGTTTTGGTCACCACTCCTATTCAACATAGTGTTGGAAGTACTAGCCAGAGCAATCAGAGAAGAGAAGGAAATAAAGGGCATCCAGATTGGAAAAGATGAAGGCAAACTGTCCCTGTTTGCAGATGACATGATCCTATATATCGAACAGGCTAAAGCCTCTACAAAAAAACTCTTGGAATTGATAAATGATTTCAGCAAAGTAGCAGGATACAAAATCAACACACAAAAATCAATAGTATTTCTATTCTCCAATAGTGAACATGCAGAAAGAGAAGTCAAGAAAACTTGCCCATTTACAATAGCCACCAAAACAATAAAATACTTAGGAATACAGTTAACCAAGAATGTGAAAAATCTCTATAATGAGAACTATAAACCACTGCTGAGAGAAATTAAAGAGGACACAAGAAGATGGAAAGATATCCCATGCTCTTGGATTGGAAGAATCAACATTGTGAAAATGTCCATACTACTCAAAGTGATATACAAATTCAATGAAATCCCCTCAAAATTCCATTATTGAAAGGGAATAATTGAAGTCTCCAACTATTATATATGGATCACCTATTTTTCTTTTTGATATTCTCATGTTTTGCTTCATTTATTTTGCAGCTCTGTCATTAAGTGCATATATGCTTACACTTGTTAAATTTTTTCTGACATTTACACTTTTATCATTATAAAATATCCTTTTTTCTTTGAAAAAATTTTTGTTAAGTCTATTTTTCTCTGAGGCGAGTGTGGACACACCAACTTTCTTATGATTGCTGTTTAATTGTACACACACACACACATACATACACACACACACACCTTTTACTTTTATCCTATTTGTGTCTTTGAATCAAAAATGTCTCCTATAGACAACATACATTTGGATATCATTTGTGATCCAGTGTAACAAACTTTATCTTCAGATTGGATTATTTAATCGATTTGCATTTAGTGTTACCATTGATATGGTTGTTTTTCATGTAATGTTTTACTTTTTGCTTTCTTTTTTTATTGGTTATGAATATTCATGGTGTACAATGCTGATTGTCACCAATCATGCCCAAGATGTGACAGCGAGATCAATACTGGCAGCATGCCCATTACCAAAAATTGTGATTAAACCCCGTTTCCCCTACAGAAATATCCCTGACCTCCCTCCCTATCCCCCTTTCCCAAACTCTACTTTGTATACTTAGGTATGCTCTCTCCCTCTACAAGTCCAATGCACCACTGTAGTTTTTCCTTTATTCTCTCTCTCTCTTAGCTCCCACTTATGAGTGAGGATATGCAGGATTTATCCCCCTGTGCTTTGCTTACTTCATGCAACATACGTTTCTGCAAGCTCATCCATGTTGTTGCAAATGGGAGAATTTCATTCTTTTTATGGAAGAGTAGTATTACATGGTGTATATATACCACATTTTCCTTATCCAATTGCCCATCAATGGACATTTAGGTTGGTTCCATATCTTGGCTATTGTGAACAGAGATGAGATGAACACGGGAGTGCAGATATCCCTTCAACATGATGATTTTGATTCCTTTGAGTATATACCCAAAAGTGGGATTGCTGGATTGTATGGAAGATCTATCTGTAGTTGTTTGAGAAAACTCCATTCTGTTTTCTACAGTTGTTGTACTAATTTACAGTCCCACCAACAGTGTAGGAGCATTCCCTTCTTTCCACATCATCACCAGAATTGGTTACTCTCCGTCTTTTTGATTATAGCTGGTCTAACTGGGGTAAGGTCATATCTCAATGTGGCTTTAATTTGCATTTCCCTGATGGCTAGTGTTGGTGAGCTTTTTTTCATGTACTTGTTGGCCATTTGTATGTTTTCCTTTGAAAAATGTCTATTCAGCAACTTTGCCAATTTTTTAATCAGATTATTTGTTTTGTTTACTGTGTAATTGCTTGAGTTACTTGTATATTATGGATATTAATCCCTTGTTCAATGCACTCTAATAAAAAATTTTCTCCCACTCTGTCGGTTGTTGTTTCAACTCTGTTGATTGTTTTCTTTGCTGTGCAGAAGGTTTGTACTTTGATATAGCCCCATCTGTTTATTTTTTCTTTTACTGCTTGTGTTTTGGGGCTCATGTTCGTAAAGTCTGTGCCCAGACCTGGTTGCTGAAGTGTTTCACCTGTATTTTCCCATAGCAGTGTTACAGTTTCAGGTCTTATACTTAAATATTTAATCAATTTTGAGATGACTTTAGTGTATGGTGAGAGGTGCATATCTAGTTTCATTCTTCTGCATATGGATATCCAGTTTTCCCAGCACCACTTGTTTAAGAGGCAGTCCTTTCCCAAATGTAGATTTTTGTTGCTTTCATCCAATATCAGACGGCTGTAAGCCTGACGGGTGATTTCTGTGTTCTCAATAGGTTGTCGTTTCACTCTGTTGATTGTTTCCTTTGCTGTGCAGAAGCTTTTTAGTTTGATAAAATCCCATTTGTTTATTTTTTGGTGGTGTTGCTTGTGCTTTGGGGCTCACGTTCATATAGTCTGTGTCAAGACCTAGTACCTGAAGTGTTTCCCCTATATTTTCCCTTAGGAATTTTATAGTTTCAGGTCTTATACTTAAGTCTTTAATCCATTTTGAGTAGATTTTGGTATATATTGGGAGAGAATATACTTTTGTCTCATCAGCTCATGGAATATTTTACAAGATAGTCCACATATTAGATCACAAATTTAGTCTCCTTTGCCCATTTTTAAACTGGGTATTTTTTTGTTTGTTTGTTTTTTTTTGAGTTCTTTTTAACTCTTAAGTTGTTTGATTTCCTTGTATATTCTGGATATAAATGCTTGGTCAGATGCATACTTTGAAAATATTTTCTACCACTCTGTAGGTTGTGTTTTTGCTCTATCATCTGTTTCTTTTGCTGGGCAGAGGCTTTCTAGTTTGATATGATCCCATTATTTTTCTCCTTTTTTGGCCTGTGCTTTTGGGGGTCTTACTCATAAATTCTTTGCCCAGTTTTTCTTCCTGAAGTGTCTCCCTTAGGTTTCCTTTTAGGAGTTTTATGGTTTCTGGACATATATTTAAGTATTTAATCCATTTTGAGTTGATTTTGCTATATGGCGAGAGATACAGGTCTAGTTTCATTCTCCCACATGTAGATGTCCAGTTTTTCCAGCATCACTTACTGAAGAGGCAGTCTTTTCCCTAGTATATATTCTTGGTGCCTTTGTCAAGATCAGTTGGCTGTAAGTATGTGGGTTGCTTTCTGGGTTCTCTACTCTGTTCCATTGTTCTATGTGACTGTTTGTTGTGATAGAGTTTGGATGTGTTGTCCCCAACAAAATTCATGTGAAAATCTTATTCCCAATGTGGCAGCATTGGGAACTGTTTTAGTCATGGGGGTGGATCTCTCATGAACTGGTTAATGTTCTCCCTGGGGGCGGGTAGTGAGTGAGTTCTCAGTCTGTTAGTTTCCATGACAGCTGGTTGTTTAAAAGACCCTAATACCTCCCCTCTCTCTCTTGCTTCCTCTTGCCATGTGATCTGCTTCTACCCAGTGGCTGTCTGTCACTTTCTACCATGAGTAGAAGCAGCCTGAGGCCTGCACCAGAAGCCGGTGTCCCAGAATTGTAAGCCAAATAAAACTCTATTCTTTATAAATTACCCAGTCTCAGGTATTCTGTTATAACAACACAAAATGGACTAATAAAGTATCCCGGCATCATGCTATTTTGGTTACTATAGCTTTGTAGAATAATTTGAAGTCAGGTAGTGTTATGCCCGCAGCTTTTTCTTTCCCCCCTTAGGATTTCTTTGGCTATTCACAGTCTTATTTGTTCCATACGAATGCTAAGATTTTTTTTTTAATTCTGTGAAGACTGGCATTGGTATTTTGATGAGGATTGTGTTGAGCCTATAGATCTCTTTGGTTAGTATGGACATTTTCACAAGTTAGTTCTTCCAGTGCAAGAGCATGAGATGTCTTTCCATCTTTTTGTTTCCTCTTTAATTTCTTTCAACAGTAATTTGTAGTTCTTCTTGTAGAGACCTTTCACTCCCTTGGTTAACTTTATTCTCAGGTATTTTAGTTGTTTGGAGACTATTGTAAATGGGCTAACCATCTTGTTTTCTTTTTCTGCTAGTTCATTGTTGGGCCATAAAAATGCTACCTATTTTTGCATGTTGATTTTGTATCCTGCAACTTTACTGAAATCATTTGTTAACTCTAAGAATTTTTTTTTGTGGAGGCTTTAGGCCTTCACTATATAGGATCATGTCATCTGCAAACAGGGACAGTTTGACTTCATCTTTTCCATCTGGATTCCCTTTATTTCTTTATCTTGTCTCATTGCACTGGCTAGTACTTCCAATCCGATACTGTGTTAAATAGGAGTTGGACAGTGTGCATCCTTGTGTTGTTCCAACTCTTAAGGGAAAGGCTTTCAACTTTTCTCCATTTTTTAAATACCCTCACATGTAATTTACTTGTTTTCTCATTGTGCTTTCATGATTTTCTTTGTCTCTCATTTTTGTCAGTTTGATTATAATATGACTTGTTTTTTTTAAAAAATAAAATCTGATTGAAGACCTTTTACATTTCTTGAACTAAATATTTCTATTTTTTCCATATTTAAGTTTTTTTTGCTATTATTTCTTTAAGTAAGTTTTTTACTGTTTCATCTCTTTTGTTGCACCCCTATAATTCAAAATTTGCTCTGTTAATGCTGTCCCATAAAATTCATAAACTTTCTTTATTATTTCTCAGTTTTTTTCCTCCTCTGAATGCATGTTTTCAAATAACCTGTCTACAAGTTCACCAATTCTTTTTTTGATTGATTGGTTCTGATCTTGATGCTCTTTGCTTCATTTTTTCACTTTGTTTATTGTATTTTTCATCTTCAGAATTTCTGTTTGATTTTTAAAATAATTTTAACCTTTGTTAAATTTTAAATGTTGATCATTTATTATTCTCCTGATTTAGTTGAATTGTTTCTCTGTATTTTCCTGGAGTCCACTGACCTTCCTTAAAACAATTATTTTAAATTCTTCATCAGTCCATTCATAAATCTCCATTTTTAAAGGTTCTCTACTGGAGCTTTATTTTGTTCTTTTGGTGGTTTCATGTTTCTCTGATTATTCTTGATTTTTGTGGTTGTGTGCCGGTGTCTGTGCATTTATAGAAGTAGAGATGTAGTCTAGTCTTTGTAGACTGGCTTTATGTGAAATATTCCTTCACCAATCAGCCCATCCCAAGATTCTTAAAAGGTCTTCTTGTGTGGTCTGCCAGTAGGCTTCTTAATAAAGTGCTTGAGCAAACTGGCCTTGTGCTTGGGTCAGCAGGTGAGCAGGACTGGCACCTGCATCTACAGGTTTGGGCTGGAAGCCTTGATCCACTGGGGTTGACATGTTAATTGGGTCTACAAATTGGGATAAAACCTGGTTCTACAAAGATAAGCCTAGAGTGTGTATCCACAGGGGCTTTTAGGAAACCTGGATTCACAGGTTCTGGTTTGGCACTGTGGTGGGTCCTGAGTCTGAGTCTGCAGGGGCCAGCTAGGCACTGGTATGAGCCTTATGCTTTAGTCCCTGGTGACTGTACTGGCAATGGGGTAAAACTGGCAGCTGGGTCTTTAGGGGTGGGCCTAAATCCTGTGTCCATGTAGACTGACCTGGAGCCTGGGTCTGCTGGTGTGGTCCTAGAGCCTCAGTCTTTGGGCCTTCCTTGGCATTGAGGTCTACTGGGTTGAGCCTGGACCCTAGGTCTGCTGGGGCAGGCTTGGAACTTAGGTCCACTGGAGACCGAGACCAGTGGAAATAGACTGGAGCCTGGGGCTCGACTGGTACTTGGGCATTTGTGGAGCCTGGTTTCGTGGGGGCTAGTCTGAAGCTTAGGATTGTGGGTGCTGGCCTAATGCCTGGAGCCCAAGGGGCTATCCTGGAGCCTGAGGCTGTGGGAACCAGCTTGGAGGCTGGGTATGTTGGCGCTAGCTTAGAGAATAGATCCACAAGGGCTGGTTTCTGGCATGGCATGGGCTGTCCTGTAACCTCGGTCCACAGTGGTGATTCTAGATCCTGGATCTAAGAGAGCTGGTTCAGTTGTAGGTTCTACTGGAATGGGACTAGACCCTGGGTCTGCTGGAGTGTGGGGCTGCAGGGACTGGCCTGGCACTGAGCATGCTTCCAGCTTGTGTCTATGGGTGCCAAGCTAGTGTCTGAGGCCAGTGCTGCTGACTTGGCATTAGGTCATGCCTGAAGCTTGGGGCTGTGTGGGCTGGTCTATAACTTGTGGTGGACCTGGTATCTGGGACAGCAAGGACCAGCTTGATTCTCAGCAGGCCTGGAGCCTGTGTCTGCAGAAGTCAGCCTGGAACCAAGATCCATAAATGATGGCCTGATGACTGTGGCTGTGGGGGCTGCTGTGGTGCTGGGACAGCCCAGTGCTGGGGGTGATCCAGAGCCTGGCCATGGAGCAAGCTTGGAGAATGACTCTGTGTGGTGAGTCTAGAGCCTGAGTCTATGTGGACTGCCTTAGTACTGGGGAGGGCCAGAAGCCTGGGGGTGCTGGTGCTGGATTTGCACTGGGGAAATTATTAAGCTTGGGGCTACTGGGGTTTTTCTGGCAGTGGGGCAGGCCTGGAGACTGACTCTGCCAGGCAGGCCTGGAGCCTGGGGCTGCAGGACCTCTCCTGGTGCTGGAGAGGTCTAAGAGACTCAGTCTGCAGGGAGTCTGAAGGTCCTGCAGACCTGACAGAAGCTGGGTTTTGCTGGGGCAGTCCTGGTGTTGAAATTCCAGGCAAAGTCCGGTGTTAGCTTGCCTCTCCTATTCCCAAGTAGACAGTACCTCTCTCCCTGCTATGCAGGCTGAAGTTGGAGGAGAGGAGACACAAGTAATGTAAAATTGACATTCCTACCTTGTTTAATGTGTCTTTTTTATTTTTTGCTTCACCCAGGTGCTGTAACCTCTCCCCTGGTTTTCTTACCTTTTGTGAAGGTATTTTTGTGCATGGACTTTTGTTCAAATTAATGTTTCTGCTGAGGAAAAAACACTGGAGAGTCCTATTTCACCATTTTTCTGATGCCCAGACCACTTACCACTTTTTATGGCTTCTGTTGTTTAAAATGATGTCAAATATTAATCTTGGTGT
Source organism: Galeopterus variegatus (assembly GCF_000696425.1). NCBI lineage: Eukaryota > Metazoa > Chordata > Mammalia > Dermoptera > Cynocephalidae > Galeopterus > Galeopterus variegatus. The sequence continues at coordinate 43,332 of NW_007727466.1, read as the reverse complement.
GTTTCCCTTGTAAGAAATGAGTCATTTTTCTCTTGCTGCTTTCAATATTTTTTGTTTGTTTTTGGGTTTTGGTATCCTTACTATGCTATGTCTAGGTGTGGATCACAATGTTTAATCTACTTGGACTTTGTTGAGCATCTTGGTTATGCAGATAATGTTTTTCATAAAATTTGGGGGGTTTTCAGCCATTATTTATTAAAATATGTTTCTGCCCCTTTCTTTCTTTTCTTCCTTTCTGGTACTCACATTACACGTATGTTGTTGTGCTTAACCAACTAATTGCTGGCTGGTTACTTTTGACCTATATGCAAGGATAGTTATTTAAGCCAATTTTTGAAGGTTTTTTGTTGTTGTTTTTCTGACTCTAAGAGGGCTTATTGCCTGGCTCTTTCTGTTGAACTAGCTGGCCTATGATTTAGCTTGCTGTTCTTATGAGGGGCCATTATCTGTAACAGCACCCTTTCTCATATTTTGTTTCAAATAAAGTCAACTGCTTTGGGGCTGAGCTTCGGAGCCTTCTATTCTTATGGACTATTTCTTCACCTGGAAAACAATCTCTGAGTAAATATTACAAGTAATGGGCAGGGAAGTAGCCTCTGGTCTTTTTGGCTCACCTTTCTTTATTTTCAATATTTACCCTACCATTGACCTACAGTGAGGGCAACTGGGGTCTCAGTATTCTCATTCTACCACTCTTGAAGTAGAACAGGTGTGGGTTGGGTAGAAAAAGGGAGGTCCTGAACTCTGACTTTATGCACCAGTTATTGGTTCACCCAGACTGGGGCTTTTATTAAGCTGCGTTAGGGGAAAGAGGAGAGAATATCAGGCTATGGCTGAAGTGCCACGGACTCTTCCTGTTCCTACTAATGTTTGGTCATATCTTGAATAAAGTTTTTTTTTTTTTTTTTCCAATTGCTAAAGCTGTTTAGGACAATATCTAGAGATTATTTTTTTAAAAAATTATAGCAGTTATTTTTGTTGCATTCGGGAGTGAGTACCCAGAACCTCTCATGTTGTCATTCCAAAAGTGAAACTCAGAGTGCTTGCATTTAAGGTAGTCCAATTTATATTTTGCCTTTATAATCATTTTTTGTCTTGTTTAATAAATCTTTTTCATTTTTTCTATAAGGTTTTAAAGATGCTGCATTATATTTTCCTCCAAAATATTTATCATTTAACCTTTCATATTTAGATTGAAAATTCAGCTGCAATTTATTTTTGTGCATGCCATAAAGTAAAGGCTTCTTTGACTTTCTTCCTGGTCTAGCTCTTGGATGCTGGGTGTTTTGTACATGAAAACAGAAGAGAAATAAACATCAAAATTTTATAAAATGCTATCCTTATAATTAAATTCATGACTTCAAAGAGCAAATAATTCCTATGCTAGTATAATTCTTACAAAACAAGATGAATTTATCACAACAAGTGAAACTGAGGTTCTCTCTGTCTTGAATTTTATAAAGTCTTAATGAAACATAACTATATGCCACTGTGAGTTTTGAAAGAGACTTTCTTGAAGGATTTTAAAAACACTTAACCAAAGACTGGTTGCATGACTACTTGGAGATGAGTAGAGGATTTGTAGATAAGATTTCTTTGGAGAGAGCTGAGCTGTGAATTTTATGCCTCCAAAAAGTAGGATTGATGGTACTCCCACAAACACCTTACCTTAGTCCGTTCAAGCTGCTATAACAAAAATACCATAGATTGGATGTGTCAAACAATGAACATTTATTTCTCATAGTTCTGGAGGCTGGGAAGCCAAATACCATTGTGCCAGGACAATCAGGTTTGGTGACAGTCCTCTTCTTCTGGTTTTCAAACTCTTAACTTCTCCCCATGTTCTCACATGGTAGAAGAGCTCTCTGGGATCTCTTTTATAAAGGCACTAATCCCATTAATGAGGGCTCCATCCTCATGACCTAATCACCTAATCACCTCCATAGCACCATCACATTGGGTTATAGTTTCAACATATGAATTGCTGTTGGGGACACAATCATTTATCTCACTGCCCACCTCACATCAAGATTGGAGGTCTTCAACAAGACAATGTTGAGAAATTTATAGTTGTCTCCAACAATGAGAGGAAAAAAGTTCACTGATGTTTCCTTCTGTAAAATTGAGATAATAAATCTTAGCTATAAGGATGATTTAAAGGCATTTGTTTCTATAGTTTGAATGTGTCCCCCAAATTTTATGTGTTGGAAACTTAATCCCCAAATTCATACCTCGATGTTATTTAGAGATGGGGCCTTTGGAAGGTAATTAAGATTGGGTAGGTTATCAGGATGGGGTCCCCATGATGGCACTTGTGCCCATATAAGAAGAGAAAGAGAGATCTGATTTGGCACACTCTTATCCTCTTGTCATGTGATGTCCTCTGCCATGTTGTGACACAGCAATAAGGACCTCACCTGATATCCACGTCATGCTTTTGAATTTCCCAGCCTCTATAACTATGAGCTAAATATTCTTCTTTTCTTCATAAATTACCTAGTCTGTGGTATTCTGTAATAGCAACAGGAAAAAAAGAACTGATAATTGTGAAAATGAAGGGAGATGTTGAGTGGCCTGTGCCACCAGAGATTACTGAAGTACACAGAAAGCCAGAGTTTGCAGAGTGTTAAATCCTGATCAATTGACTAATAACACTAGCAAAACATTCTGCATAACCCATAGGAGTATAACTATTATGTATTTTACTCTTGTGATTATGGATATGCACTATGACTGTTATATGACTGACAACTTTAGAAAAGAGAGGTTATCTGGTTGTGCCTAACCTAATCATATGAACCTTTTAAATTTGGTCCTAGAGGTCAGAGACAAAGAAAGTCAGAAATTTGGGGTGTGAGAGGAATTCAACATGAGGGAAATATTTTACTACTGGCTTTGAAGATAAAGTGACATATGTGCCAAGGAATTCTTGTGGCCTCAAGGAATTGAGAGTTATCCCTTGCTGACAAACAGTGAGGAAATAAGGACCTTGGTCCTACAACCACAGTTATAAATTTATTCTCCATCAACAAAGATAAGTTCAAAATTATTTCCAATATGGTAAAATATATTATAATATATTTTATTATATTACAGGTTATGCTAGCATATTACAGGTACTATATATTTTATATATTTTATAATACACCATATTAATGCATTATTATATATTATATTATATTACAGATAAATATTTCTCTTTGAACAATATGTAGTCCTACACTAATCTGATCTGTTAAATCTTTAGGCTTACTGCACAGCTATCATCACATCACATGCCTTCATTAGCATCTTAGAAATTCCCTTTGAATTGCTCCTGTAATGAATCTCTTTTCTCCCAAATACTTTGATAGCAACTTTATTTCCTTAGTTTTGAAGGAGCATATTATATTTTCCATCTGCTTTCTAAGGAAGTGTTTATTTTTCTGAGAACCTGCAAATCTGAAACTTGTTCGATCTACTCTTATACTTGAATGTTTTAACATAGAATTTTAAATTAGAAACAATTTTCCCATCAAATTTGGAGTATTTTGCTGTATTTCCTTATTACCTTGAGAAACATAATATCATTCTGAGTTAAGTCTTTGAATAAAATATTTTTTTTGAATCCTCAATCCTCTCTACCTAAAAATAAAATGATGATAAATATTTCTGTAGTCATTTTTTTTAACTATTTTGGTTATTGTGTTTGGATATTAGGCCTTTTCAACCTAGAAAATCATGTTATTTCAGAGAATTATGTTCTTTAATTAGAGCTGTTAATTATATAAAAAAAACTATTTGGTTGGATGCTGGATTTCAGGGATTTACTTATTGTTTAATAATGTGTATGTTTTCTCTTTCTTATGTTTTTGTTTTTCTGTTCTACATTTATGCTGATTTCTTTACTCCATACTCAAAGCCTATCATTTATTTTATTTTATTTCAGCTACTGTATTTATAATTTCCAAAAGTATACCTTTATGTCTCGGTGTTACTTTTATGCAATATTACAGTATAATATATAGAATTCCTTATTTATCTTGCTGATGATTTTATAATTTTAAGTTTCACCTGCCCTTGAATTGACTCTTTTCCTCTGAGTTTATTTCTTAAATATTCTAATTGTGAATATATCATACGTACAAAATAAAATGTACCATCAAATATCTTAGCTGGTTTAAATTATGTCAATTAGTACAATTAATGTCATCTAAATAACAAAAAGTACATGATGATTTCAATGAACTGATGAAAATAATTTGACAAGATCCGGCATAGTTTTATAATAAAAACATTTTAAAAACTAGAACAGAAAAGAACTTTGTCAACTTGAGAAAGGCATTAATGAACAATGCACAGCTAACATCTTTAATGGCAATAGAATGATTGCTTTCTTTCTGCTATCGTGTGAATGTGTCTCCCAAAATTCATATGTTGAAAACATTCCCCAATTTAACAGTGTTGGGAAATGGGGCCTAATGAGAGTTGTTCAGGTCATGAGTATTCACATTCATGAATTAGTTAATGCTGTTATGAAAAGGATTTGGGGGAGTGAGTTAATTTTCTCTGCTCTTCTGTCATGTGACGACACAGAGTTCACTCCTTTTGGGCCCTTTTGATTTACACCATGTGAAGATGAAGAAAGAAGTTTCTCTCCAGATACAGGCACCTAATCTTGGACTTTCCAGGCTCCATACCTGTGGTAAAACAAATTTATATTTTTTGAAAATTACTAAGTCTCAGGTATTCTGTTTTAGCAGCACAAAATGTACTATAACACCCCCTAAGATTAGGAACAAGATAAGGTTGTCTGCTCTCACCACTTCTATTCAACACTATACTGGAGTTCGAAGCCAGGGCAATTTGTCAAAAAAAAAAAAAAAAAAAAAAAAAGCTATTCAGATTATGAAGGAAGAAAAAATTATCTATATTTGTATATTACATAATCTTATATATGGGAAATATTTAGGAATTCACTAAAAACCTATTAGAACAAATACATAAGTTAAACAAGTTTGAAAAGTACAAGATCTTTTTTTATAAATTATTTTGCATTTGTATAAATAAACAATGTACACACAGAAAATAAAATTTAAATATAAATTTAAAGTGAAATAGTATCAAAAAGAAGAGAACACTCGGAAATAAATCTAACAGAAAAAAAAAACTTCATTATTTATAGTTTGAAAACTCCAAAATGTTTTTGAAAGAACTAAAAGAACACCTAATTATGAAAAGGCATCCTATGCCCATAGATAGAAAGACTTACATTGCTAATATGGAAATACCCCAGAGTTGAGCTATAGATTTAAAATGTCAAAGGATTTGGTAAGTTGTGCTAGTATTTTCATTGTGTGGTGCTGATGAGAACTAATACCACAGAATATAAAGAATAATTAGAGACTAATTTGAACAACTATGTGACAAGAAATTCGATAACCTAGAGGAAATGGATAAATTTCTGGACACAACAAACTACCAAGACTGAACTAAGAAGAAATGCAAAACCAGAATAGATCAATAATAAGCAATGAATTTGACACAGTAATCAGCAGTCTCCCAACAAAGAAAGGCCAGGACCATTTGGCTTCACTGCTGAATTATACCAACCTATAAAGAAGAATTAACACCAGTCCTTTTCAAACTCTTCCACAAAATTGTAAAAGAAACCATCTCCCTCATTCACTCTATGAGGGCAGAATCATCATGATGAAAAAAGCAGACAAAGACACAATAAAAGAAAGCTACAGGCAATATCCATAATGAGCATAGATGCAAACATCCTCAACATGATATTAGCAAACCGAACACAATAGCACTTCAAAAAGATTATACCCCACATAACCAAAGCAATCTTGAGCAAAATAAATAAATAAATCTGGAGGCATTATACTACCTGTCTTCAAACTATGCTACAAAGCTATAGTAACCAAAACAGCATTGTGCTGGCATAAAAACAGATACATGGACAGTTGGAACAGAATAGAGAATCCAGAAATCAACCCAGGTACTTACAACCAACCGATATTTAACAAAGGCATCAAGAACATACATCAGGAAAGGACAGCTTTTTCAGTAAAAGGACTAAGAATAAATACTGGCCAGGATGTGGGGAAAGGAGAGCCCTTTTACACCATTGGTGGTAGTGTAAATTAATGCAGCCATTGTGGAAAATAGTACGGTGGTTTCTCAAATAACTACAGATATAACTGTCGTATGATCCAGTAATCCCACTACTGGGAATATACTCCCAAAATGGAAATTATCATGTTGACGGGACACCTTCACTCCTATGTTTATCACAGCTCTATTTATAATAGCCAACATGTGGAACCAATCCAAATGTCATTGATGGATGACTGGATAAGGAAAATGCGGTATGTATTCACAATGTAATACTATTCAGCCAGAAAAAAGAATGAAACTCTCCGTATTGCAGGAGAATGGATGTGCTTGAAGATAATTATGTGAAGTGAAGTAAGTTTGACACAGAAAGAAAAAAAACACATGTCCTCACTCATAACCGGCATCAACCATTTTTGCAATGAGCCCTGGTACTTTTTTATCAGAGAATTGTGTTTAGAAATCAAGAACTGGGTAGTGGAGAATTTTTGTTGTTACTAAGGTATCATTGTTTCTAGACTCTCAACAAACTCTGCTAGTTTATACATGTATGTATAGTATTTACGTATACACACCTATCTACAAATGAATAATTTTCTAGTATTTGTCTATTTACTAAACTAAATGTGAATTCATACTGAGGATTATGACTCTAATCCAGTACCACAGCTCATTCTAGCCTTTTCTTCCTGCTTATCTGCAACTTTCCTGTTTGACAGTGACAAAATTCACTCTCACCATTCACCATCCATTTACCTGTAATTTAACCTGTATTTATTTAACCTGTATATGAGAAACAAACTTACCAACTATAGAACAATATTAGTGTACTGTTCATTTAGTCTTCATTCTTGCAGTCCTCAGTTAAAATACTATTTTCCAAGCTTATGTATGTCAACTCCTTTCCCCTAACCTACTTCGGAGTGTTTAAAATAGTTTTGTTACTGTGTATTAGCTTGTATCATATGTTCATAAGACAGATTCATTTGCAACATTCTGGCATTTCATCCTGGGATTCCTCAATATCCTATTGCAATTTTTATATAATTTGTATATATTAAAGTTCATTATTCAGGACACACAGTTCTATGGGTAATGAAAAGTACATTGCACCATGTATCAACCACCTTAATACCATATGGAACAATTTTATCACCCTAAAATTCTTTCCGTTCATGCCATTTGTAGTCTAATCACTCTGTCCTCAAACCAATCTAGGCAATTACTGATTTTTTGTCTCTAGTTTTCCACTTTCTAGTGTGTCATAAGAATAAAACAATGCAGGCCTGGAAGCAGGCAACAGAGCACACTTGGGGTCCTAAGCAAACGGCCAGAGAGTATTTTTTTTCATTTTTAAGGTTCATTTTATAAAATTGAATCCATCCAGATAATACCAAACAATATCCCCATGTTTACATTAACATGCCTAACATATTCACAGGTTATGAGAATTAGAACTTAAACATCATTGGGGGGCCATTTTACTGATTCCTGGACCTGCTCCTTTCCGAAATTCTGATTCCACATCTGATAAGTACTTTTTTTATAGTTTTATTTTATTTTGTCAATATACAATGTGGTTGATTATTGTGGCCAATTACTGAAACCTCCCTCCCTCCTCCCTCTCCCCCCTCCCTCCCAACAATGTCCTTTCTGTTTACTTGTTGTATCAACTTCAAGGAATTGTAATTGTTGTGTCTTCTTCCCTCCCCCCAGGTTGTTTGTGTATTAATTTATTTATTTTTACCTCCCACAAATAAGTGAGAACATGTGGTATTTCTCTTTCTGTGCCTGACTTGCTTCACATAATATAATTCTCTCTCGGTCCATCCATGTTGTTGCAAATGGCAGTATTTCATTCTTTTTTAAAAGACAACCAACAGAGTGGTAGAAAATATTTGCAAATTATACTTCTGACAAGGATTAATATCCAGAATATACAAGGAACTCAAACAATTTTACAACAAAAAAACAAGTAACCCAATTAAAAAATGGGCAAAAGAGTTAAGTAGGCATTTCTCTAAGGAAGATATACGAATGTCCAAAAAACACATGAAAAATTGCTCAACATCATTCATCATTTGGGAGATGCAAATCAAAACCACACTGAGATACTATCTCCCCCCAGTTAGGATGGCTAATATCCAAAAGACTGTGAATGATAAATGCTGGCGAGGTTGCAGAGAAAAAGGAACTCTCATACATTGTTGGTGGGACTGCAAAATGGTGCAGCCTTTATGGAAAATGGTATGGAGGTTCCTCAAACAATTGCAGATAGATCTACCATATGACCCAGCTATCCCACTGCTGGGAATATACCCAGAAGAATGGAAATCTTACTGCCTATTATTTTTTCCTGGTTAGGTAACAAGAAAGTGTTTACATTCACACCATTGCTACAGAACCAGAACTCTAAATCCTTCATACTTCCCTTTTGCTGGCTTTGAGATGTTTACTATTTAGTATTGATCAGCTTTGGTAATAAAATAACAATAATTTTGTTTATTAGAATTATTGTATGGTTTGTCAAGTTATTTTCTCTTGGCATTGTACAGACGCTACAAAAGCAATATTTTATCTGAAAGATAGTTGAAAGTAAGCAATCTCTTATATGACAAATCCAACATTATCATATGTAAACCCTTATTTGCTATGGAATGTCTCCCTGTTTCCAGCTCATTAATTGAATGAATCCTATTTTCACATTTTAGTCGGCAGCACTGTTGTTCAACTAATGAAATGACATCTTTAGAAAAAAATTTAAAAAAGGAAAACAGGAAGATATAATGTGATGAAATAATTCCCAAAAGGAATAGAAAAAAAAATCATGCTGGGAGAAACATCAAAATTACAATATTATGCTAAATTAGGAAAGATAAAATTGGGATGAGGAAATGCCTATCCTAAGATACTAAATAATTTGCTTACTAAAATTTACCAAATATTTAATAGGCAATCCCTTTTTTTTATCTACCTAATTAAATTACCCCATAATGAAATAAAATTGTCTTATATTGAAATTATATAATCAACTACAATACAATTTATGCCTTTTTCTTTGTGTGATGGGAAACTCAAAAAAATTAATTTTCTTCTATATGAAATAATTACCTGCCAAACTATAAATCTGGTGACTATTTCTCAAAGACATAGTTATCTAACCAGGAGGCACTCTGGTGCATCATACAAATTCACACCCATTCATTTTATTCTACACCTCCCTAACAAAGCCCTGTGGGTATAATAAGAACGGCCTAAAAACTCTGGACTTGCCCCAAAAGACAGATGACCAAGTATCAACTCCATTTGCCTACAATGTTATTATTTCTTTACTAAAAGCTCTGAAAATCTGCTAGAACCCACTTAAAAATAACAAAAACAAAACAAAACAAAACGCATACACGGACACACTGATTCCTAAGAGAATGAGCAAGAACACACACAGAGGGAATAACTTGATGGATAGAGCAAGAGGTCTTGGTTCCACCACTTGATGATGATTATAATAATAATACCTCGCATTTGCATAGCACACTGTGCTTTTGCATACATTATCTCAATTGCTATGCAACCAGAAACCACTCCATACCTTTTTTATTCCTCGATTGACCTGTTTATGGAAAATGAGCTGCCTGAAACAATGAACCATATTAACCATATTAACATAAGAAGCACATATTGAGTTAGACCCATGTCTATATAGTCTGCTGTCTCTGAGAGTGAGAGCAAAAGCTTTGTTAGAGTGCAACAAGGCCACCAATGTATATCAAACAGCCCAGATTTCCTTTGATAATTTATTATGGCTCTATCATCCACAAATTTACTTAAACCCTGTATGAAGCTAGTTATGTTTTAAGCCCTTATAACTACCTGGCAGCCCAATTTATAAGGTTTTTCCCACTGGGTACAGAAGTAGTTCTTATATTTGTTTCTTTTGTAATTGGTAATGCATTCACATGGTTCAGATTAAAAAAAAAAAAAAAAAAGTTTTCTTTCTTTCCCCCTCTTGGGCTACAACCATCTAGATCTTCTCCAAGGATGCCACAGTTATCATTTTTTTGTGTATCTTTAGGGATAATCTGTGTATATTTAAGCAAACATACAGGCAGTTTTTTTCTTTTTACAAATGGTAATAGCCTCACTACTCTGCTCCTGCCCTTTTCCACTCAACAGTATATGTTTTAGATGATTCCATGTAAGTAGAAAAAACTGCCTCACTCTTTAAAAAAAAATATTTGTATAGTGCCCCTATAGAGAGCTGCAGTATCCAATATGGTAGCCACTAAACACATGTGGCTATTGAGCATATGAAGTGTGGCATGTATAAACTGACTTGTTCTGTAAGTATAAAATACAACAGATTTCAAAAAATTTGTATAATAAATGAAAAATATTTCAACATTTTATGTCGATTACACGTTGAAATAATAATATTTTGGATTTATTTGGTTAAGAAAGTATATAATTAAAACTTAATTCACTTTTAAAAAATTATTTTAATATGAATACTAGAAATTTTTAAATTAAATATGTGGCTTACATCACATTTTTACTGGGCAGCACTGATATAGATGTGCCATCACTATTTAATCAGTTTTTAATTAATGGATACTTAGATTGTTTTTATTCATTTGCTACTACAAACGATGTTGAAATTAATAACATTCAAAATAATCATTTTGTTGGACAGATGGAATTTTCTGGAACAAAACATGTGTAGTATATAATATTTTGTAAGTATTACTAAATTGTTTTTACACTCCAAACAGCAATGTGTTTAAGTGTGTTTTTTCCATACCCTGACAAGAATGATGTTAACAAAGTTTTTTATCTTTGCCTATCTAATGTGCAACATTTGTAGATTTTGTGATATTAATTTTCATTTTTTGTATTTCAAATGAGGTTATAAATCTTTCATAAGTTTTAGAATCCTTTATGTTTCATTTTTTGTAGCCTTATTCCTTCACCACATATTTATTGAATGCATATTATATGCCTGGTATTTTTCTAGAGATTTGGAACCCATCAGCAAACAAAGTAAAGATATCTCCCCTCTTGGTTTTTGCATTCTAGTGGAGAAAAACATTACATATACCTTGGAAGGAGAAGAGTGCTATGGAAAAAAAGAAAAAATAGTACAGGGTAAAGGGAATTGGAAGTTCAGAGTTGCAATGGAATATGAACTTTCTATTATCTTACTTTTTTGTTTTTAAATAAACTTCATTAAGTTTTTAAAATTACTTTTTTGGTAGCATTGCCTTTCACAAACACAAACACTCACATATGTAAAAATACTTTCCCAAACAGAAACATGCACACAAGCACACTCACACATACACCTTCCCTGGTAGCATGGAATGCAGTGATTAAGAACACGGGCTGTGACATCAAACATATCCACATTCAAATCCAGTCTTCGCCACATGACTGTGAGAGCATGTGCAGTTATTTAGACCCACTGAGCTTAAATACTTTAGTAATAAAACTGGACAAATAATGGTACCTATACCATAGGAATGTTGTAAATATTAAATGAGATAATGCGTGTAAAATGTTTAGCACAGTGCCTGGTACATAATATTTGATAAATAAATATCTGAAAAAGAACTCAGTAAGTTAAAGATCTCTCTCCTTCACTACCTCTTTCATAAACTATGAACTGTTATACTTCCCTTTATAGAATAGAGAGACCTAAATTTTATGGAATAGATTTTATTTAATTGACCTCTGCACAATAAATTGTATTAGCTGATGCCAGGGCCTCCAGTATTACTTCATGCTATGCATTTTTTTTTTTCTGTTTAATACTCTTAATGCCTTACACAGTCTTTTTGTTCTTAAAGTTTTCAGAGAAAATCTTCCAGATTAGCTTAGCATGCAGGCATGCAAGCTTATATGCACATTCACCCACATTTTTATAGAAATCTATGAATTAAAACATTTGTATATCTATGTCTATATGTATGTGTAAATACACAGCCCACAGACCTTTCACAGTACTTATATCTTTTAAATTTCTTGGGATAAAAGATTGGTGATTAATACCTTAACTTACATCACTGTGCTCTCTTTACTTCACTGTTAAATTATTTTTCCTGGAATTTTTTGGCTTTCAGGGCTTCCCATCTCAGAAAAAATAATATGCATATATTATAGTTTTAATGTTTTATGCTTATTGTAGCTTTTAAATTTTACCAGAAAATCTACCAGTTGAACATTTGTTTCTGAGGACCAACTATGTCAGCGGGATTGCTTGAAGCATCAACGCTACTTTGTTTCCTGACTACTTGCTCAGACATTACAATGCACTTGGAGCAAATTCATAATACTCTCTTTAACCTAAATTTTAGAGATTCAATGAATGCTTAATATATTTAAATTGAGTTTACTCTAGCTACCATATACTATGTAGCCTTGTTAATTATTCATTTGTTCAAATATTTATTGAGTGTCTAATGTTGGGCATTGTGTGAGGTTCTGAGGAGTATGCAATAGTGAACAAGATATACAAAAAAATATTTATCAGACAACACAGTTCGTTTTCTTCATTTCGTTACTTAGACAACCACCTCGCTCACATAGCATCTTACACATTGCCTGACATATTAGTATTCTGCCCATTATATATCTATAAGAATGATTCTTGCCATGATTAAAAACTATCAACTACATAATATATGAAATAATCTTCTAAATGCTAAATATATTCAATCACATCAGCTGCTATAGCTGGCAAATGAGCTACTTGAATTAACTGCTGTGTTTTCCATGGCCATGTGGGAGTCAGTTTTAGCAGCAGAGAATCTTTTTTGTTTCTGCATTAATATTGTCTTTATTGCTAAGGTCAAGGCATTAATTGCTGTAATTTTTTTCTCCTTCTCAGTCCTTCCCTAACTTCTTGTATGTTTGATTAAGGAAGTAATGACATTCTGGAAATATCTGTGTTTGATATGATCTTTAGGATATTGGTTATACTTGTGATATTTTTATATTGGATTAGGAAATGTTGTTTTGGGTGATAATGGAACAATACAATTGAGTAGGTAGATAACAAATATATTTATGTGAATCTAGTTCAACATGTATTGAGTACCTAGAATTAACTTAAATTTGTTAAGTGATTTTAAGGATAAAACAAATGTGGGGCAACAAAAAATAGATAAATTGGACTTCATCAAAATTAAAAACTTTTGTGCATCAAAGGATACTATCAACAGAGGCAACCCACAGAATGAGAGAAAATATTTGAGAATTATCTATCTGAAGAGGGCTTAATATCCAGAATATATAAGGAATTTCATCAGCACCAGGGGCTCAATCTAAGGCCCCAAAGGGAAGGGAAGCACCAACAGGCCAGCAGCCACTGAGGTGAGCTGAAACCCATGTGACACTGGAGGCTCAGTCTACAGCCATGAAAAGCTATAAAAGGAGCCAAAGTGGTGTAATATAGCAGCAGCCACACATATTGTGAATGCAAAGACTATTCACCACAACAGTAGTAGCCAAGGCCACTCTACAGGCAACCTGCCACCCACTTGACTACACTGATATAAGAAGAGTCACCAGTAGAGCCTGCAAGTACAGGAAGATATCATTATCCTCATAGGCAACCCCAGAGAAATAGAAGAACCAAGTCCTCTACCAGAAGACCAAACATCAATGAAAAAATATTAGAACTACAAACAAACAAGAAGATATGATACCACCAAAGGAATACAGAAATGCTCAAATTCCAAACCCCATAGAACAGGGAATCCTTGAAAGGTTTGAAAAGGAATTCCAAGCAATGATCTTAGGAAAACTCAAAGAGATAAAAGAAGACTCAGTAAGAGAACACAATGAAACAGGAAAAAAAAATCATAATATGAAGGTGGAAATTTACAAAGAGATTAATACCTTCAAAAAGAGTGTAGCAGGACTCCTAGAAATGAAAGATTCACTCAACGAAATAAAAAACACAACAGAGAGCTTGAGCATTTCAAAACAATGCAGGAAGACCAAAAAAGGGGCAGGGGGGGGGGAATTAAAAATAATGAAGAAAATCTATGAGAGATAGCAGACAACCTCAAGTGCTCTAACATCTACATTGTGGGTATTCCAGAAGGAGAGGAGAAAGAAAAAGTTATTTAAAATGTATTCAAGGAAATAATAAGAGAAAATTTCTCAGGTGTAGGGAGAGATGCAGACCTTCCAATCTAAGAAGCTCAAAGGTCCCCAAGCAGATTCAATCCAAAAAGATCCTCTCCAAGAGATATAATACTTAAATTTGCAAAGCTCAAAGACAAAGAGAAACTACTAAAAGCAACAAGAGAAAAGTACCGAGTCACCTATAAGGTGACTCCCATCAGAATAACAGGAAGCTTTTCAAGTGAAACCTTACAGGCCAGAAGAAAGTGGAATGAAATATTCAAAATACTAAAGGAAAAAAAAAATTGCCAGTTAAGAATCCTTTACCCAGTAAGGCTCTCCTTCAGAAATGAGGGAGAAATAGTGTATTTCCCAGACAAACAAAAGTTGTGGGAGATCACCACCACATGACTAGCCCTGTAAGAAATTCCCAAGGGAGTCCTTCACCTGGAATCTGAATAATGATGATCACTATCACAAATACACAAGAAAGAGAAAAACCACTGTTAAAACAAAAATGCCAGCAAGAAAGAGAAAGAAGCTAAATCATGCCACTTTAAATTTCCAACTAACTTTGAAGAAGAGAAATAAAAGGGGGGGCCAGCCCGGTGGCACACTGGATAAGTGCGCCGCTTGGGAAGCGCGGCGGCGCTCCCGCCCAAGGGTTCGGATCCCACATACAGACCGGTTCCCGCTCACTGGCTGAGCGAGGCGCGGGGGCAACACCGAGGGTTGCAATCCCGTTGCCGGTCCCCGGTCCGGTACGGGGCCAACACTGAGGGTTGCGATCCGTTGCCGGACACGGAAAAAGACAAAAGACAAAAAAAAAAAGAAATAAAAGGGGAAGTAATGATCAAATTACATTTAAATCATCTAAACAAGAACCAATTAAATGACAGAAATTAAACAATACCTGTCAATAACTACCCTAAACGAGTATGGATTAAACTCCTCATTCAAAAGACATGGAATAATTGAGTGGATTAAAAAGCTAGATCAAAGTATATGCTGTCTTCAAGAGACCCACCTCACCTCTACAGACACAAACAGACAAAAAGTGAAGAGATGGAAGAAGATAGACCATGCAAATGGAAACCAAAAAGAACAGGGGTAACTATTCTTATATTGCATAAAATAGACTTTAAACCAAAAATCATAAAAAGAGACAAAGCATTTTTTCATATGACTGTTGGCCATTTGTATATCTTCTTTAGAGAAATACATGCTTAGCTCTTTTGCCCATTTTTTAATTGGGTTGCTTGTTTTTTTCTTGTAAAGTTGTTTGAGTTCTTTATATATTCTGGATATTAGTCCTTTGTC
>NW_007727466.1:20150-25150 GCF_000696425.1 Galeopterus variegatus | reverse complement strand
GTGACTATATACATCATACTTTTGAGTATTTGTGGAAATCCAAGGACTATAATGACATCGGCTGGTTGTTCCTCTCATCACTGGATGAACTGAAGAAAGAAAAGGTGGAGCTCAGTGAAGCTAATTCTTGGCTCAAGCATCACATAGATGACCCAAAAGTTTATAAATGTGCCCTAGGCCAGAATCTTCTATCCAGTAACCACAAGGCTGAAATTTCTGAAAATCAAACACAAGCCCTCATCATAAGATTAGCTGAACTACAGAGGCAGTTGAATTTATCAGCCTCACAGGGTATCTACTGCTAAAGTAAGGGCATTAGTTGGGAAAGAATGGGATCCTGCAGGTTGGGACAGGGATGTGTGGGAAGACCCTGATGAAGCTGGGGAAATGGAACCCCTAAATTACACTGAGGCTTGTTCACCAGAAATGAACTCCACCCCTCATCCCCAGAGACAGTGTCTTTTTCACTTCTGCCTGAGGGGATTAACTCTGCATTTCCTAAGGAAACAGTAATAGCTTCCCCTGAGGCAGATACTGAGCAAGACAATGCTGATTCTCCTCAGGACCCACCCCCACCACCTGTCCTTGATTCTAGACCTAAACCAGACTCAAGGCCCAGCAGGCCGCTAAAGGTGAGGTACATAGTATGACCCATGAGGAGATGTGTTACACTCCAAAAGAACTAAATGAATTGTCTACTTCATACAAGCAGAAACCAGGAGAATATGTATGGGAATGGATATTAAGGGTGTGGGATAATGGTGGAAGGAACATAAAATTGGATCAGGCTGAATTAATTGATATGGGCCCACTCATCAGAAATTCTGCATTTAATGTTATAGCTTGGGAAGTTAAGAAAGGTGCTAATTGTTTGTTTGGTTTTTGGCTGAAATATGGATCGAAAGATGGCCCACTGTGAGTGAGTTAGAGATACCTGATCTCCCTTGGCTAACTGTAGATGAAGGGATTCAAAGGCTTAGAGAGACTGGAGTACTACAATGGACTTGTCACGTAAAACCTACGCACCCACACTGGGAGGCTCCAGAAGACATACCTTTTACCAATACTTTGAACAATAGATTTGTGAGGGGAGCTGCGGCATTCCTGAAGAGCCTTGCTGTTGCTCTTCTCTGTAGACCAGACCTTACAGTGGGAACTACAGTCAAGCAACTGGAACACTTAAATGCAATGGGACTAATTGGATACTGGGGCGGCAGGGGCCAAGTGACGGCACTCAACAGACAAAGGCAAGGTGAGCATAGTTACCATAATGGACAACAGAGGCAAAGCAATAATCAGAGTAGTCTGACTCATATAAATCTATGGTGTTGGTTAGTTACTCATGGTGTTCCTGTGAGTCAAATAAACAGGAAAGCTACTAAATTCTTACTTGATCTGTATAAGCAGAAAACTTCTAGGTCAAACAAACAAAAGTCTACCTTGAATCATAGAAACAGAGAGTCGTGGCCCCTCAATCAATTCCTAGACTTGAGCCAGTTTACAGTCCCAGAACCCCTTGAATGAAGGGAAGGCCAGGTCCCCTTGAGGAAGGACCCTGGTATACTACCAAAAATTTATACTGTTAATCTTTCTCCCATCCTTAGCCAAGGAGACCTGTGGCCTTTTACCAAAGTAACTGTACGTTGGGGAAAGGAAAATAATCAGACCTTTTGGGGACTACTAGATACTGAATGTGAATTGACATTGATTTCAGGAGGCCCAAAACATCACAGTGGCCTTCTGGTTAGAATAGGAGCTTATGAGGGTCAGGTGATTAATGGAGTCTTAGCCCAGGTCCAACTTACTGTGGGACCAGTGGGTCCCCAAACCCATCCTGTGGTTACTTCCCCAGTTCCAGAATGCATAATTGGAATAGACATACTTAGCAGCTGGCAGAATCCCTGCATTGGTTTCCTGACCTGTGGAATGAGGTCAATTATGGTGGAAAAAGCCAAATGGAAGCCATTAGATCTGCCTCCACCTAGGAAAATAGTAAATAAAAAACAATATTGCATCCCGGGAGGGACTGCAGAGATTAGTGCTACTATCAAGCACTTGAAGGTGGCAGGGGTGGTGATTCCCACCACATCCCCATTCATCTCTCCTATTTGGCCCATGAAGAAGACAGATGGATCTTGGAGGATGACAGTGGATTATCGTAATCTTACCCAAGTGGTGACTCCAATTGCAGCTGTTTTACCAGGTGTGGTTTCATTGCTTGAACAAATTAACAGACAACTGGGTACCTGGTATGCAGCGATTGATTTGGCAAATGCATTTTTCTCTATCCTTGTCCATAAGGCCCACCACAAGCAGTTTGTTTTTAGCTGGCAAGGCCAAAAGTACACGTTTACTATACTACCTCAGGGGTATATCAACTCTCCATCCCTGTGTCACAATTCAGTTCACAGGGACCTTGATTGCCTTTCCCTTGCACAAGACATTATGCTGATTGGACCTAGTGAGCATGAAGTAGTAACTGCTCTGGACTTATTTGTAAGACATGTCAGAGGATGGAAAATAAATACAACTAAAATTCAGGGGCCTTCTACATCAGTTAAATTTCTAGGGGTCCAGTATTGTAGGGCATGCCAAGATATCCCTTCTAGGGTTAAGGATAAATTGTTGCATCTGGCCCCTCCTACCACCAAGAAAGAGACACAGTGCCTAGTGGGCCTACTTGGTTTTTGGAGGCAACACATTCCTCATTTGGGTATGTTACTCCAGCCCATCTACCAAGTGACCTGAAAGGCTTCTAGTTTTGAGTGGGTTCCAGAGCAGGAGAAGGCTGTGCAACAGGTCCAGGATGCTGTGCAAGCTGCTCTATATGTTATAGCAGACCCAATGGTCCTTGAAGTACCAGTGGCAGATAGGGATGTGGTATGGAACCATTGGCAGGCTCCTATAGGTGAATCACAGCAGAGACCCTTAAGCATTTGGAGCAAGGCCCTGCCGTCATCTGCAAACTGCTCACTTTTGAGAAATGGCTCTTGGACTGCTACTGGGCCTTAGTAGTTACTGAACGCTTCACTATGGGCCACCAAGTTACCATATGACTTGAGCTTCCTATCATGAATTGGGTGCTATCTGACCCAGCAATTCATAAGGTTGGGCACATGCATGAGCATTCTATCAAGAAGTAGAAATGGAATATTTGTGATTGGGCCCGAGCAGGTCCTGAAGGCTCAAGTAAGTTACATGAAGAAGTGGTCCAAATGCCAAAGGTTCCTACTTCTGTTACACTGCCTTCCCTCCCCAGCCTGCACCTATAGCCTTGTGGGGAGTTCTCTATGATTGTAGGCAGCTGCAGCACTGCACCCCTTTTCTGGGACATACCTGAAGGACAGTGGTGAGAGAAAATCTTCTTAATGGGGAGAACTTCGGGCAGTGCACTTGGTTGTGCACTTTGCTTGGAAAGAGAAATGGCCAGATGTGCGATTATATACTGATTCATGGGTGCAGCCAATGGTTTGGCTGGATGGTCAGGGACATGGAAGGAACATTATTGGAAAACTGGTGAGAAAGAAATTTGGGGAAGAGGTATGTAGATTGACCTCTCTAAGTGGGCAAAAGATGTGAAGATACTTGTTTTCCATGCAAATGCCCATCAAAAGGTGACCTCAGCAGAGGAGGACTTTAATAATCAGGTGGACAGGATGACCCATTCTGTAGATCATAGTCAGCCTCTTTCTCCAGCTAGCCCTGTCATTGCCTAGTGGGCTCATGAGCAAAGTGGCCATAGTGGCAGGGATGGAGGTGACGCATGGGCTCAGCAACATGGACTTCTACTCACCAAGGGCAATATGACTATGGTAACCACTGAGTGCCCAATCTGCCAGCATCAGAGACCAACACTGAGCCCCTGATATGGCACCATTCCCTGGGGTGATCAGCCAGCCTCCTGGTGGCAGGTTGATTACATTGGACCACTTGCATCATAGAAGGGGCAGTGTTTTGTCCTTACTGGAATAGACACTTGTTCTAGATACGGATTTGCCTTCCTAGTTTGTAATGCTTCTTCCAAAACTACCATCCATGGACTCACAGAATGCCTTATTCACCATCATGGCATTCTACACAGCATTGCTTCTGACCAAGGAACTCACTTCACAGCTAAAGAAGTGAGGCAATGGGATCATGCTCATGGAATTCACTGGTCTTATCATGTTCCCCATCATCCTATTAGCATCCAGTCTAATAGAATGGTGGAATGGCCTTTTGAAGTCACAGTTACAGTGCCAGGTAGGTGACAGTACCTTGCAGGGCTGGGGAAAAGTCCTCCAGAAGGCTGTATATGCTCTAAATCAGCACCCAATATATGATACTGTCCTCCCATAGCCAGGACTCATGGGTTCAGGAATCAAGGGGTGGAAATGGTAGTGGAACCACTTGCCATTACCCCTACGGACCCATTAGCAAAATTTTTGCTTCCTGCCCCCACAAGTCTATGCTCTGCTGGCTTAGAGGTCTTGGTTACAGAGGGAGGAATGTTTCCATCAGGAAACACAAAAATGATCCCATTGAACTGGTAGTTAAGACTGCCACCTGGCCACTTTGGGCTCCTCATGCCTCTGAGTCAAGAGGTTAAGAAAAGCGTTAGTGTTGGCTGAGGTGATTGACCCAGACCACCAAGGAGGAGTTGGACTACTACTTCATAATGGAGCTAAGGAAGACAATACCTGGAATACAGGAGATCCCTTAGGACGTCTATTAGTACTACCATGCCCTGTGATTAAGGTCAATGAAAAATTACAACAAACAAATCCAGGCAAGACTACAAATGGCCCAGACTCTTCAGGGATGAAGGTTGGGGTCATTCCACCAGGTAAAGAACCACAGCCAGCTGAGGTGCTCATTGAAGGCAAAGGGAATAGAGAATGGGTAGTAGAAGAAGGTAGTTATAAATACCAGCTTTGGGCTTCCAGTTAAGATGGCGGAATAGACAGTACCCAGCCTCACTCTCTCCCAGAAATCAACCAATTTACAACTATATATATATA
>NW_007727466.1:0-19739 GCF_000696425.1 Galeopterus variegatus | reverse complement strand
TATATATATATATATATATACACACACACACACACACACACACACACACACACACATATATATATAGTAAGGAACAACAGCCAAGCTGGGGCTGCTAGAGCTCATGGGAAGAGGAGGAGAGACCTACAGAGTGCATGAAGGCGGGAGAAGCCACGATGAGAGAAAGAAGAAACTTCTCTGACCATTTCGTGTTGCAGCCGCTTTAAGATTGGAACTGCTGAGCACATGGAGCAGGAGCCAACAAAAGGCACAGCTGCAGCTGTGCCCTTTAGATGGAATTGCTTAGAGGCGGCAGGGGAGAAGAGTGCCCCCAGGCCAGCAAGACCACTAATAGGGTTCCCATGGACCAATACAGGAGTGAGGAACCACAACAACTGAAAAAAACGAGCCAATCAGAGGCCAGTAAGTCATTGAGAGGGATTGGTGCATGGCCCGTCCCACGGGAAGTGTTTGCATCACAGATGGTGGGGGAGACAGGTCCACCGGGAGAACACTGGGGCACAGAAAGAACAGCTGATCTGCACCCCAATCAACGTAGGACCACTCAGAGGAGACTGGTCAGGAATATGGAATTGCATTGGGTGCAGTTTGATGAAAAGGCTCAAGCCCAGATCAGAGTTACTGCACAACCCAGGTGCACCAAGTCTCTGGAGAGCCAGAAGTACAAATAAAGTCAACCATTATAACTTGTGCTGCACAAAAAGCCTTCTGTAGGGAAACGGCAGCAAAGCAGAAATTTAGCTAAACCACAGAGCTCAAGTATTGCTGCCAACAGGAACTTCCCCCACTTTAGAAGAAAACAAAGGACAAAAAAATTAGTTCTGGCTCTGAGACACCGCCAATGCCTCAGTTCTAGCTTGAGATGTGAGGCATGGAGCCAGGTACCAGACCCCACTCCCACAACCTGGCACACTGTGCCAGTGCCTTGGGGCCCACTTAGGGACACAAAGCATGGAAAAGGGGACTGGACCTCCCTCCCACAACCAGGAACACTGTGCCAGTACCTCGGGACCTGCCCGGGGACCCAAAATATGGAGCCAGGAGCCAGAACACCCTCCCACAACCAGGCATACCACCAGCACTTCAGGAAATGCCTGGGGACCCAAGGCATGGAGAAGGGGACTGGACACCCCTCCCACAATCTGGCACACCATGCCAGCACCTTGAGGCCCACCTGGTGACCCAAGGCATGGAGAAGGGGACCAAACATCCCTCCCCTCAACCAGGCACACTGTGCCAGCACCTCGGGGCCTGCCTGGGGACCTGAGGCATGCATCCAGAGACCGGACTCCCCTCCCACGACCAGGGAAACTGCCTGTACAAAGGAGCATGCCAAAAATATCACCTCCGTGTGGGTGGCCTATCACAGCCACCATAATAATCATGGCTGCTGCAAAAGCGGCTAGACAACACAACCACCACACAGATGGTCTGCCAGGCACTGGCTTGCATGGACACAAGGAGAGTCACCAGCAGAGATAAAGAAAAGGATGTCTATCTCCACAAAGCCCATTCCAGAGTGACAGAAGAAGCATCTGCTCTACGATAATATTGGGGACCTGATCAAACCTCTCAAAATTGGACAGATCATCTAGGCAACAAATCAACAGAATAACCATTATTCTTTCAGAAGAAGAAAATAAATCTAGGGTAATTAGATAGGGGAGGGGGAAGGGGAAGGAGGATGACGTGATATTTGACAAGGGCATAAATAATAAGTATGATTTGTAATAATATATATGCTGGTAATATTGATTTGATCATCATATGTTAACGTTGAACCCCCAAAATATATATAATCAATTTTGATTTAATAAAAAATTTTTAAAAAATTAAAAATAAAAATAAGTAAATAAATAAATACCAGCTTTCAACAAGTGACCAGTTACAGAAATGAGGATTGTAATTGTCCTCCCTGTTGTGTTAAGAATATGTCTCTATGTACACATATTAAGCAATTATCTTTGTTTTTTGTCCCTCTTGTTCTTTGTCATGTACCATAAGACTGACTGACTTTATACCAGCATTTAAATATTGTTAACCTTACCTCATAGTATTTGCAATTTTAAGTTATGGGATATTGGGAGAAGGGTTAATATTATCTAAGGACTTTACCTTTCCTCCTTGGAAAGGGATTAATGTGTTCCCAGTTGTACTCAGGATAGTGTATCATGTAAGATGAAACTATTATGTTATCGTACCGTTTGAATACAGTATGGACACGAAGTTA
Organism: Galeopterus variegatus; assembly: GCF_000696425.1. Classification (NCBI taxonomy): domain Eukaryota; kingdom Metazoa; phylum Chordata; class Mammalia; order Dermoptera; family Cynocephalidae; genus Galeopterus; species Galeopterus variegatus. The sequence continues at coordinate 17,509 of NW_007727466.1, read as the reverse complement.
AAAATGGGGTGGGCTTGTGATGGTTAATTCTAGGTGTAAACTTGGTTACATGAAGGAATGCTGAGAAATCTGGGAAAGATATCTTTTCAGGCATGTCCATGAGGATGTTTCCAGCAGAGATTAGTATGAGAGTCTGAGTTGACTGGGTGGGAACCATCCAATCCACTGGGGGTCTGGAGAGAATATAATAGGAAAGAGGTGAAGCTGTCTCTTGATCCACCAGAGCTGGGATACACTCTTCTCTCCTGCCCATGGACATCAGAGCTTGAGACTTTTCAGGTTTTGGGTTCTAGGACTTACACCAAAGACACCATCAGCTTCCCTGGTTTTGAAGCATCTGGACTTGGAATGAGCCATGCTACTGGCATCCAGTTTACAGACAGCCTATTGTGAGACTTTTCTTCACAGTCATGTGACCTAATTTCCCTAATTAATCCCTCTCATATAATTATAACATATTCTATTGGTTCTGCCTCTCTGGAGAACCATGACTAATACAAGACCCAAGTAATAAAAATCAGAAATATAAAGGGAGATATTACAACCAATATCACTGAAACATGAAGCATCATTAGAGACTATGTTAAACAACTGCATGACAACAAATATGAAAACCTGAAAGATATGGATAAGTTTCTGAACATATACAAACTATCCAGACTGAACCAAGAACAGATAAAAAACCTGAACAGACCAATAAGAAGCAGTGAGATTGAAGTATCAGCAATCTTCCAACAACAAAAAGCCCAGGTCCAGATGGCTTTACAGCTACATTCTATCAAACTTTTAAAGAGGAATTAATACCAATTCTCCTCAAACTATTCCAAAAAATTGAAGCAGAAGCCGTTCTCCCAAACTCATTCTGTGAGGCCAACATAACTCTGATACAAAAACCAGATAGATACACAACAAAAACAGAATATTACAGTCCAATATCCTTGATGAACAAAGATGCAAACATCCTCAACAAAATATTAGCAATCAGAATACAGAAACACATCAAAAAAGTTATCTATCATGATCAAACAGGGATACAAGGATGATTCAACATTCGAAAGTCAATAAATGTGATAGATCACATCAGCAAAATCAAGGACAAAAATCATATGACTATATCAATAGACAGTGAAAAAGCATTTGAAAAAATTCAACATCCCTTTATGAAGAAGACTGTCAACAAATTAGGTATGGAAGGAACGTATCTCTACACAATAAGAGCCATCTATGACAAACCCACTGCCAGTATCATTCTGAATGGTAAAAACTGATGGCCTTTCCCTTAAGAACAAGAACAAGACAAGGATGCCCGCTCTCACTACTTCTCTTTATCATAGTAGTGGATGTACTTGCCACAGGAATCATGCAAGAGAAAAAAAAATAAAAGGCATACCGATTGGAAAAGTTGAAGTGAAACTGTCCTTATTTGCAGATGACATGACACTATATATAGAAAAGCCTAAGATTATCAAAAAATGAGTAGAGCTGATTAATGATTTCTGTAACATTGCAGGATACAAAATAAATGCTCCAAATCAGTTGCATTTATATTCTCCAATAATGACCTAACAGAAAGTGAAATCAAGAAAGTAAGCCCATATACAGCAGTCACACAAAAAAATAAAATCCCTAGGAATTCATTTAACCAAGGAGGTGAAAGATGTATACAACAAGAACTATGAACCACTACTGAAAGAAATTAAAGAAGACACAAAATGATGGAAAGACATTATATGCTCTTGGACTGGAAGAATTAACATTGTGAAAATGTCTATACTACCCAAAGCAATCTATAGATTCAATGTAATCCCCATCAAAAAACCAATGACACTCTTCACACAAGTGGAGAAAACAATCTTAACTTTCACATGGAACAACAAAAGACCCCGGATAGCCAAAGCTATTCTGAGCAAAATTTAAAGCTGGAGGCATAACACTACCTGTCTTCAAATTATACTACAAAGCTACAGTAACCCAAAGAGCATGGTACTGGCATAAAAATAGACAATTGGACCAGTACAGCAAAATAGAGAACCAAGAAATCACTCCTCAGGCTTAAAGCCATCTGATATTTGACAAAAGCAACAAAAACATACACTTCAATAAGTGTTCCTGGGAAAATTGGATATTCATATGCAGAAGAATGAAACTAGACATGCACCTCTCACCATATACTAACATCAACTGAAGATGGATTAAAGACTTAAGTATAAGACCTGAAACTAAAATTACTAAGGGAAAAGCACAGACTTTACAAACATGAGCCAAAAAGCACAAGCAACAAATGAAAAAAATAGAGAAATAGGATTATATCAAACTCAAAAGCTTATACATAGTGAAGGAAACAATCAACGGAGCAAAACAGCAATCTACAGAGTGGGAGAAAATTTTTGCTAACTATGCATCCAACATGGGATTAATATCCAGAGTATACAAGGAACTCAAGCAGTTACACAGTAAAAAAAAAAAAAAAAATTACCCAACTAAAAAATGGTTAAAGGAGCTGAATAGACATTTTCAAAGGAAGACATACAAATGGCCAACAGGTATATGGAAAAAAATGCTCAACATCACTAGTCATCAGGAAAATGCAAATTAAAAGAATATTGAGATATAACCTCCCCCTAGTTAGACTGGCTAGAATCAGAAAAACTGAGTATAACAAATGCTGGTAAGGATGTGAGGAGAAAGGAATGCTCCTACACCATTGGTGGGACTGTAGATTTGTACAATCACTTTGGAAAACAGTATGGAGGTTTCTCATACAACTACAGATAGACCTTCCGTAAGATCCAACAATCCCACTTCTGTGTATATACCTAAAGGAATGGAAATCATCATATCGAAAGGATACCTGCACTCCCATGTTCATCCAAGCTCTGTTCACAATAGGCATGATATGAAAACAGTCTAAATATCCATCAACGGATGATTGGATAAGGAAACTGTGGTATATATACACCATGGAATATTACACTGCCATAAAGAAGAATGAAATTCTGCCATTTGCAACAACATGGATAAGCTTGGAAAAACTTATGTTGAGTGAAGTAAGTAAAGCACAGAGGGATAAATACCACATGTACTCACTCATAATTGGGAGCTAAGAGAGAAAGAAGGAAGGAAAGAAAGACCACAGTGGTGCATTGGACTTGCAGAGGGAGAGAGCATACCTATGGATACAAAGTTGAGTGGGGGATCAGGGGATGGGAAAGGAAGTGGGGATGATTGGGTGGGGGGTTCAGGGTACAATCACAATTTGTGGTAATGGGCATGCTTCCGGTATGGATCTGGCCATCACATCTTGGGCATGAGTGCAGATAATCAGTTTTGTACCCCACGAATATTCATAACCAATATAAAAATAGGAATTTGAACAATGTAACAACAAGAAAATAAACAAAAAATCCAGTTAAAAATTGGCCCAAGACTTTCTCTGGAGAAGATAAACAGATTGCCAATGAACACATAAAATATGCTCAGTGTCATTAACTGTTAGGAAAATGCAAATTAAAACCATAAGATTTCACTTTACATCATTAATATGGCTATTATAAAATAAACAAAAATTGTCTTTCAATGGGGATTTCATTGAATCTGTAGATTGCTTAGGGTAGTGAGGACATTTGCAAAATGTTTATTCTTCTGATACATGAACAAGGAATGTCTTTCCATCATTTAGTGTAGTCTTTAATTTCCTTCAGCAGAATTGTGTACTTTTCATTGGAGAGATCGTTCACCTTTTCAGTTAAATTTATTCCTAGGTATTTTATTATTTTGGTAGCTATTGCTAATGTGCTTGCTTTCTTGATTTCTTTTTCTGCTTGTTCATTATTGGTGTATAAGAATGCTACTGATTTTTGTGTATTGGTTTTATATTCAGTAACTTTACTGAATTCATTTACCAGCTCTAGGAGTTTTTTGGTAGAGGTTATGGATTTTTCTATAAATAAGATCATGTCATTTGTGAACACTGACAGTTTGACTTTGTCTTTTCCAATTTCGATGCCCTTTATTTCTCTCTCTTGCCTGATTGCTCTGGCTAATACTTCTAATACTATGTTGAATAAAAGCGGTGAGACTGGGTATCCTTATCTTGTTCCTGTTCTTAAAGGGAAAGCCTTCATTTTTTCCTTATTCAGGATGATGTTGCCCGAACATCCATCGATGGATGACTGGATAAGAAAAATGTGATATATATATATATATACACAATGGAATACTACTCAGTCTTAAAAAAGAATGAAATTCTACCATTCACAGCAACATGGATGAGCTTGGAGAAAACTGCTATGTGAAATAAGCCATGTGCAGAAAGAGAAATACCTCATGTCCTCACTCATAAGTGGGAGCTGAGAAACTAATAAAGAAAGAAATACCATAATAAATATTGAACTTTCAGAAGGAGAGAACAGACCTATGTGTAATAGAGGTGGGATAGGGGGAGGGGGATGGAGTGAGGATAGGGAGTAATTAGGTAAAGGACACAAAAAGTAATTATTATTTGTAATGATAAGCATGCTAATAATATTGATTTGATTATAACATACTGTCCACAAATACTGATAGTCAACTCTGTACTCCATAAATATATATAAAGATAATAAATAGATAAAGAAATAAATAAACAAACCAAACAAGAAATATAATAAGTGTTGGTGAGGATGTGGAGAAATTGGAACCCTTGTGCGCTGTTGGTGGTAATGTACAATTGTGCAGCCACTATGAATAACAGTATGACATTTCTCCCCAAAATTAAATGCAGAATTATATGATCCAGCAATTTCACTTCTGAGTATATACCAGATAATTGAAAGCAGGGAGTGGAAAAGCTATTTGTACACCAACGTCATATAGCAGCATTGTTAGCAATAGCCAAAAGCTGTAAACAACCCAAATATCCATCAATGCATAAATGTATGAAGGAAATTTAGTATACACATACAGTGAAATATTATTCAGTCTTTAGAAGGAATGAAATTTTCACATATGCTAAAACATGAAAAAACCTTAAATACAACATCCTATGTGAAATAATCCAGACATAAAAGAAGAGATATACTCTGATTCCAATTATGTAAAGTACCTATAGTTGCTAATTCGTTACGTAGAGGAACAAGGACTCCGGACTTCTTATGTTTTCACTTTGCTAATATCTCTCAACTTATTTTAAAATCTGTATTTTGGAGCTGAACAGTTTTCATTCCACCTCCACGTATAACTTCTTGAGTATTTTAGAAAGTTCTGTAATACCTTTATCAATTCCAACTATCAAAGAGAGCTTTTTTCAGCAATAAGCACATCGATAAAATATCTATTACCAAAGAGATTGGAGAAAATATGTTTCAAGAAAATGAATGAATATAATAATTTGAATTGTAATGACTAAACTATGAAACTTACAAAGCATTTTCAAATAATGTCATGATCAAGCCTCAGTTACAGATTTTCAAGATACTGTCTTTCCTGATGCTTCTTCAAATTTTATTTTACATAGTTGACTTGTTTGAATTATGAAATAACTGAGTTATATTATTTTTTCTAACATTCCGTCATACTCCAATTTTTTGTGGATATTCTGTATCAAATTATTAGTCTTTTTTTCAAGATATAATTAGCAATGTCTGCCTATCGATATTTAATGAATTGCTGACAGAGGGAGGGTGTATTAATCTGTTTTCTGTTGTTCATAACAATCCCTGAAACTGTATATTTATAAAGAAAACAGGTCTGTTTCTACGGTTTTAAATGCTGGGAAGTCCAAGGTCTTAGGGGCACATCAGGTGAGGGCCTTCATCTTGGTGGGTATTCTCTACAGAGTCATGCGGCAATACAAGATATCACATAGCAAGAGTCGGTTGAGCAAGAGTGCTTTTACATGTTCACTTACCCTCCTTATAAAGCCAGTATACTCCCTAATAACCCATTAAACCATTATCACATTAATTCATAAATGGATTAATCCATTCATGAGGGCATAGTCCTCATGATCCAATCACCCTTAAAGGCCCCACTTTTCAAAACTATATTGGGAATTAAGTTCCACATGAGTTTTGGAAGAGACAAACATTCAGACTACAGCTGAAGGAGTGTAACAGTTAACAGAAAACTGTGTTATACCCTGCCACCAAAATGACTACTAGGTCAATTTGTCTTTTCACTGAAATGAGTCTTATACCAAGTGGAATAAATGTTTCCTGTATTGGTGATTTGATGACCCTAGAATACGTCAGTCCAATTAAACTTCCTCCACTTGCCTAAAACAGAGCTTATATTTCACTTTTTCTCCCTGAGCAGAAGCTAAGAAACTAGATAAAATTGTCCCCAGCTGTCATAGTATATGATCTCTATTAACATAGCAATCCTTTCCCCTAAACTGAGTAAATGAGATAAAATCAGGATTGGATAAGCCAGGCAAAGTGAGAAAGGGTAGGAGAAACAGTTCGCTGGTGACTGAGGCTTAAATATACCTATAGGAGGAAACACGGGATCCATCCAGTCAGAAAGACACACTGCTAATATTAATATTGTAATGTAACTCTGCACTAAAGAACACATGGATCTGATGGAGGAACGGCCAAATTTGCTGAGAAACAATATAGCTAGGCAGAACACTACCCTCTCTTTAAACTAGGGGCAACCAGCTGCCTTACATTTTAAAATGCTTACTCTTTTTTTCTCTTCTCCGCTCCATCTTTTCCAAGGATTCCACAACTTTGATAATATTTTCCATAACCCTGAAGATAAAAACGAGTGATTTCAATAATATAGGACATTTTTTTTTCTAAAATTTGAGACTATATTAATTACGCAAGGTTTTATCCATGGACCAAATGTTACTACGGACACAGATTGTGTACTCTGACGGCCAAAGAAGTTGACCCTAAGGCATCCATTTCATCATGTGCAGGATTGCAAATGTGATTAGGCAAAGCATATTGTGAATGTTGTCTCCCTCCAAGTTCCTTACTCCTGAAGGCATGCTTCATGCATCTGTTCTACAGTTTTAGAATTTTTTATTAATACATTGAAACTTCTTTACTATTTCTTTACTATTTTTTTTTCCTAAATTCAAGGAAAGTTTTTTCTGGATTTTTAAAAACAAAACAAAAGAATACATGTTGGTGGGATACAATGAATGAAGAACATAAGCATGAATTTAAATCATATGCTGCTCTCTTTCTAAACTGCAGTTGTGAATAGTGATTCAGTGTTTATAATTCAGATTAAAATTAATTTCCAAGGGGCTTAATGTGACGCAGAGCTCTGTGTGTGTGTGCATGTGCACACGTGTGCATGGACACGTGCATGTATGTATGCATGTGTACAACACAAGGAGAGGTAGAGATGAGAGAAAAGAAAGGAACTGTGAAAGAAGCAAAATTAATGAATGTCCCTATCTATACAAAACAAGTATTTAAGTAATAACAATAGATCCTGAGTGTTTTATGCTCTATAATCAGTTGTCCTGATTATTCCTCCTATTTTACTTGCATTTTTATTTGCACCAGTTATTGTTCTAAGTAGGCACTTTGCCTCCATTACTTAAATCATTTCTAACACCAAATTTATTATGCATGGTATTATACTCCTCAAGTTACAAACAATAAACCTGAAAACTAAGGAGTTATGTAATTTTCCCAAGTTCAGTAACAAGAAATTAGTGAAGCAGGAATTTGAAACCAGGCATCCTCAGTACAGTATTCCTCAGTATTTATTCCCTATCCACTCCTTTTCTATTATTGGATTTCATGGGTTTTCTCTATGTTCCTTTTTCTGTACAAATGTGGATATTTTCCATCTTTTTTTCATTATTATCATTATTTTAGTGGTAAGCTTAGTTTTCCATGAGCATTTTGCTGAAGAAAACTCAAATCAGAGGGGAATTTTGGGAGGATGGCAGACTAGAGAAACCTAGAACATGTTTCTCCCTCAGAGAAAGATCAGAACTTGCCCACCGCTACCAACACTGCACTCACTGGTGAAATTGTCAGGACCCAGGGCCGTTGCCCATCTTCTCACTGTGAGTTTTGCCCCATCCCATGCTGCAGTCACCTGTAACATGGCTCCAGCTGCTGCTGTTGCCATTAGCCATCAAAACTGGTGTTACACGTTTGACCAGGTCATCCATCCACAGGATCCCGGCACACAATGTTGCATCAGCCAGCCCGGCCATGCATGGGACCCCTGCCACAGCCACCTGCAGTGCAGTGGTCTGTGCTAGCAGCTGTCTATGTCACTGTAACGGCCAGACCAGCCATGCACAGGACTCCTGCCCAAGCAGCCTCAACAGCAAGCTCAGCTACTTGTGGGTCCCCCTCCCTTAGTTGCATGCAGTGTGGCTGCCACCACCTTAGCCATCACATAAGTGGGACCAGCTGGGTATAGGAGCCCCTGCTAACACTGAAGGAATAACCACAACATCTAGGGGTGGGACACCTTGCTGCTACTGCCTACAGTGTGGAGGCCATTACTAGGGAATTTCCAGGCTGCTGTACCAGCCAGCCCAGCTATGCCTGGGACCCCTGCACAAGCCACCTCACTAGTCAGCCAGTCTGTGAGTGGGACCCCTACTTCATCTACCTGAAGTGCAGTGGTCATCACCAAGCGCCATCTAGGCCGCCTCACCAGCCAGACCAAGTATACATGGGACCCCTGTCCATGCCACCTCACCAGCTTTCCCTGCTACATGCAGGATCACTGCCATAGTTGCATGGAGGGTAGCTACTGCTAACATAGCCATTGCACCAGTTGGATCAACTGGGCACAGAACCCCACCCATGCCACCGCATCAGCCAGAGCAGCAGCAGGCACAATGTCATGTCAACACTGAAGCAATAGCCAGCCTAACTGGGTACAGAACTCCAGCTACTATCTCCTGCACCACTGCTTTTGCAACTGCCACTGCTGGAAGACACACACACTGCTACCACTGCTGATGCACTAGTCAAACTGGCTGAAGGCAGGAACAACCACTGCCACCACAAATTGACACAAAAGGGTCACAAGTGGAGACACCAGAAAGAGATAAGCCAGCACAGATCCACACCCCAGTGACACAACTCACAGGGGGAATTTCCCCTAGTATGTAGTGAGCACAACTGCCTTCACCCAGGGAGAGTCACAAATAGAGAATCTGGAAAACACAGTAACCCAGGATAGCCAAATAGCATACATAATAAAATTCCAGCCACCACCAATCCAGCCCCCATCCAAGGGAGGCATGAACCCAGAAGAAGCCTTGGCCAATAGGAATAAGGAAAGAGAAATCTTTCCCAGGGTCATTCATTCAACCTGAGAAGTTCCAGTATACCCCAGTGAACCCATCAGTGTACTAGCTAGGGCACCAACAAGTCAATCTAGGGTTACTCACCCCAGCCAAAGAGTTACAAGGAAACCCAGCACTTCACCCAAGACCTCAAGAACTAGCACACAGTTTCAACATCCCAATTAACCTCAACAAGACACCACTAAGTGCCCCAGTGACTACACCACAGAGACACTACCCACAGCTCCAATACTAAATACGGAAGAAGTACCCACACTGAGACTACACTAATGAGTGCACCCAGAACCAATACTAATACACTCTACTTAACAATCAATATAAAACACATCTACAGGAGGAAATCTCTCTCCACAAGGCCCGTTTCAGAGTAATAGAAGAAACAGCTGCTCAACCAGATGACTAGAAATCAATATATATGGACTAGAAATATGGAAAAAAGAAAAACAAGAAAATATGGCACCACTGAAGGAATATGAAAATTCTCAAAAACCAGACCCCATAGAGCAGGAAAAACGTGAAATGTCTGAAAAGGAATTTTGAGTAATGATCATAAACAAACTCAGTGAGATACAGAAAGACTTAGAGAACACAATGAAACAAGAAAAACAATCTAGGACTTGAAGGGTGAAATTTACAAAGAGATAAATTCCATAGAAAAGAACTTAGCAAAACTCTTGGAACTGAAAGACTCATTCAATGAAGGAAAAACTACAATTGAGAATGTCAATAGCCGTCTATGGCAAACAGAAGAATTTCTATCTAGTATAGTCTTTTTGAAATAGCCCAAGCAGAGAAAAGAAAAAGAAAAAAAGAATTTAAAAACATGAAGAGGATCTGAGAGCAGAAAATTTCAACTGCACAAACATTCAAATCATGGGTGTTCTAGAGTGTAAGGAGAAAGGAAAAGGCATCAAAAACCCATTCAATGAAATAATAGTGAAAAAGTTCCCAGGTATTGGTAGAGATACGGACTCAAGAGGCTCTAAGGTCCTCAAACTGACTAAACTCAAAAAAGTCCTCTCTGATATGCATTGTAGCCAAACTTTCAAAAGTTAAAGACAACAAGAGAATGCTAAGTACAGCACAAGGTAAAGGTCAAGTCACCTACAAGGGAATCCCCCTGAGACTTAGCTGCAGACTTCTCACCAGAAACTCTACAGGTCATAAGAGATTGGGATGTTATATTCAAAGTGCTAAAAGAAAAAAACAACAACCTGCCAACCAGAATACTTTACCCAGCAAGGCTATCTTTCTGAAATAGTGCATTTCCCAGACAAACAAAATCTATTGGGAGTTCACCATAACATGACCAGCTATACAAGAAATTCTTAATAGAGTCTTGCACCCAGAACCCCCAAAATGATAATCACCACTATGAATACACTAGAAAGAACAAACACCACTGGTAGAACAGATATGTAAATTAGAAAGACAAGAAAACTATACCATCCAAACTCAAAAAAATAAATAAATAATAAAATAAAGACAAACAATAAAAGGTAAGGACAAGAACAAAAGATATTTAAATCATCCATTGGAAAAGTAATTAAATGACAGGAGTAAGACAGTACCTCTCAATAACAAGCCTAAATGTAAATGGATTAAATTCCACACTCAAAAGTCACAGACTGAACTGATTGGTTTAAAAAGCTAGACCCAACTATATGCTGTCTTCAAGAGAATCACCTCACCAGTAAAAATGATGCACACAGACTAATCAGGGAGGGATGGAAAAAGAAATACCATGCACACAGACTAATCAGGAAGGGATGGAAAAAGAAATACTAAAATTAGCAGGAATAGCTGTTCTCATATTGGATAAAATAGACTTTAAACCAAAACCATAAAAACAGAAAAAGAAGGCCATTAAATAATGATAAAGGGATATATTCAGCGAGAAGACATAACAATCATAAATACATATGGGCCCAACACCATAGCACCCAGATATATAAAACAAATACAATTAGACCTAAAGAAATAAATGTATCTAAACACATTAATAGTCAGGGACCTGAACATAATTCTCTCAGCATTGAATGGACCATCTAGGCAACAAATGAAAAAGAAACACAGGACATAAACTATACTTTAGAACAACTGGACTTGGCAGATACCTACATAACACTTCATCCAACAACTACAAAAAATACATTCTTCTCATCATCACATGGAGCATTCTCCAGGACAGACCACATGTTAGGCCACAAATCAAAACTGAACACATTTTTTAAAAAAACTGAAGTAGTTTTAAGTGTTTTCTCAGACCACAATGGATTGAAACTAGAAATCAATAAGAAGCAAAACTCAGGAAACTATACAAACGTGGAAACTATACAACATGCTCCTGAATGACCCATGGGTCCAAGAAGAAATAAAACAGGAAGCCAAAAAACTTCTTGACACTGATGGAAATAAAGGCACATCACACCAAAAAATGTGGGATACAGCAAAAGCAATACTAAGAGGGAAGTTTATTGCAATAAATGTTCACATCAAAAGAATAGAAAGTTTTCAAATAAACAACATAATGCTACACATTGAAGAACTAGAAAAACAAGAACAGTCCAAACCCCAAATTAGTAAACAGAAATAATTAAGATCAGAGCAGAAATAAATGAAACAGATCCCCCCAAATTGATACAAAAGATCAACAAAACAAATATTTATGTTTTTTTGAGAAGATAAAGATAATAGACAAATTATTAGCAAAGCCAACTAAAAAAAAAAGGATAGAATATCCAAATAACCAAAATCAGAAATGAAAGAGGATACTTTGCAAACAATACCACAGAAATACAAAGAAACATTACAGACTCTTGCAAACAACTATAGGCTAATGAATTTGAAAACCTGGAGGAAATGGATGAATATCTTGATATATACAAATTACCAAGACTGAACCAAGGAGACACAGAAAACCTGAATAGACCAGTAACAAGCAACTAGATTGAAGCAGTTATCAGCAGTCTCCCAACAAAGAAAAGCCCAGGACCAAAAGGCTTTACTGCTGAATTCTACCAAACCTATAAAGAGGAATTAACACAAATTCTCTTCAAACTATTCTAAAAAATTGAAACAGAAGCCATTTTCTCAAACTCATTTTATGAGGCCAGCATTACCCTGATACCAAAACCAGACAAAGATACAATGACAATGAAAAGAAAACTACAGGCAAATGCAAAAATTCTCAACAAATACTAGCAATCAGGATAGTGCAACACATCAAAAAAAAATATGCACCAGGATCAAATGGGATTCATCCCACAGATGCAAGAATGACTCAACATGTACACATCAATAAATGTAATGATAAACCATATGATAAACCATATCAACCAAATCAAGGACAAAAATCATATGATTATCTCAACAGATGCAGAAAAATATCTGACAAAATTCAACATCCTCTCATTATAAAGATTTTTAGCAAATTGGGTATAGAAGAAAAGTATCTCAACACAATAAAAGGCATATATGACAAAACTACTGACAATATCATTTTGAATGGGGAGAAGCTGAAATCTTTTCCCTTAAGTACAGGAACAAAACAAAGATGCCCACTATCACTGCTTCTATTTAACACAGTAATGGAAGTACTAGCCAGAGCAATCAGGTAAGGGAAAGAAATAAAGCACGTCCAGATTGGAAATGCTGAAGTCAAACTGTCCCTATTTGTGGATGATGTTACCCTATATACAGAGAAAACTAAAGACTCTACCAAAAATCTCTTAGAGCTGATAAATGATTTCAGTAAAGTTGCAAGATATAATATCAACATGCAAAAATCAGTAGCAGTTTTATACTCCAATAACAACCTAACTGAAAAAGAAATCAAGAATTCAAGTCAAATTAAAATAGACAACAAAAATGTAAAATACCTAGGAATCTATTTAAGGAGATAAAAGATCTCTATAATGAGAACTACAAATCACTGCTGAAAGTAATTAAAGAGGACACAAAAAGAAGGAAATGTATTCCATGCTCTTGGATTAAAAGAATCAACATTAGGGAAAGGTTTGTAAAGAGATGTACAGGCCCACAGCAATCCCCACCAAGATAGCAATCACATTCTCCACAGAAATAAAAGAACAATTCTAACATTCATATGGAACAACAAAAAACCCAAATACCCAAAGCAATCCTGAGCATAATAAAAAAATAAAAATAAGTATACAAATAAATAAAGCCAGAGACATGACACTCTCTGACTTCCAACTATGCTACAAAGTTATATAACCAAAACTGCATGGTACTGGCATAAAAACAGACAATCATAACAACGGAACAGAATAGAGAACCCAGAAGTCAACCCACATACTTACAGCCAACTGATCTTTGACAAAAGCAGCAAAAACATACATTGGGGAAAACACTGCCTCTTTAATGAATGGTTCTGAGAAAACTGAAAATCCATATGTAGAAAAATGAAACTAGACCTGTACCTCTCAACATATAGTAAAATCAAGTAAAAATGGATTAAAGACTTAAATATAACACCTGAAACTGTAAAACTCATAAAAGAAAATATAGAGGAAACACTTCAGGATATAGAACTGGGCAAAGACTTTGTGAATAAGATCCTAAAAACATAGGCCACAAAAGAAAAAATAAACAAATGGAATTATATCAAACTAAAAAGCTTCTGCACAGCAAAAGAAACAGTTAACAGAGTGAAAAGAAAACCTACAGATTGGGAGAAAATATTTTCAAACTATGCATCTGACAAGGGATTAATATCCAGAATATACAAATAACTCAAACAACTCAACAGTCAGAAAACTAGTAACCCAACTAAAAAATGAGCAGAGGAGTTGAACAGACATTTCTCATATGAAGATATACAAATGGCCACCAGACACATGAAAAAAATGTTCAACATCACTTGGCATTTTGGAAATGCAAATTAAAAGCAGACTGAGATTCCATCTCATTCCAACTAGACTAGCTATTATCAAAAAGACAGAATAACAAATGCTGGCAAGGATGTGGAGAATGGGGAGCCCTCCTACACTGTTGGTGGGAGTGTAAATTGTTGCAGCCATTATATATAATGGTATGGATCTTCCTCAAACAACTACATATAGAACTGCCATACAATCCAGCAATCCCATTTTTGGGTATATGCCCAAAGGAATGGAAATCTTCATTTCAAAGGAGTACCTGTACTCCTATGCTTATTGCAGCTCTATTTACCATAGTCGAGAGTTGGAATTAACCTGTTTCCATTGACAGATGACTGGAGAAGGAAAATATGGTATATATATATTCAATGGAATACCACTAAGTCATAAAAAAAGAATGATATTCTGCTATTCATAGTAACATGAATCAACTTAGAGAAAATTATGTTAAGTGAAATAAGCCAGGCACAGAAAGAAATACCGCATGTCTTCATTCATAAGTGGGAGAAGGAAGGAGGTAAGAAAGGAAGGAAGGAAGGAAGGAAGGAAGGAAGGAAGGAAGGAAGGAAGGAAGGAAGGTCACAGCAATGCATTAAACTTTCAAAACAAAAAGAGAATCAAACTGTGGTTTTTAGAGGTGGGAAGGGGAGGGTGTGAGAGGTTGGCAACAAACTAAGGGCTCCAATGACTGATTATATCTCTTAAATACGACTATGCTAGTTATCCTGATTTGATTACCACATATTATACAAATGTATTAATATTTGATTCTGTACCCCTCCAGAATGTATAATCAATTATTGTTCAATAATAAAATATAAAAAAAATATAGATGAAAAATATCAGATAAAAAAGAAAAATCAATTGTGATTTTGATTCTTCTACTTTCAGTACAAGGTATTTAGAACAGTTTATTCTTATGACTCTTCCCTCCTGCAATCTCCCATGTTAAAGTTTTTCATATTTTAACATCACTTTAGTTTTAAATATCATGTAAGTCACTGTTATTTTTATTGCTGATGTTTATATAGATTTAGCCACATATTTTATAATGTATTTTATCACCAGTGCTCCTTTTTATAAAATAGAATTATGGAGATGTAATTAACATACCAATAATTCACCAATTTAACTTCTACAGTAGTTTTTGATATTTCACAAGTTAAGCAGCCATCACCACAATCCAATGTAACAATATTTCTGAAACCTTGAAAAAGTACATGGTGAACATTTCTTTTTCCTTTCATATCTGCCTACCACTCCTGACTCTCCAGTCATAAGCAGTCACTAATCTACTTTTTATCCCTATAGATTGGCCCATCAGGACATTTCATACAAATGTAATAGTATAATATGTAGGGTTGTGACTGGCATCTTTCACTTGATATAGCATTTTCAAGGCTTGTCCATGTTGTAACATGTATCAGTATTTCACTCACTTTTATTGCTAAATGATATTTCATTACACAGATACAGCAATTTTTATTCACTTTGTTAGCAGTTGATAGACATTTAAAATTGTTGCCACTTTGGGATATTGTTGATAATGCTGCTATGAATATTTACAAATAAGTTTTTGTGTGGAGATTTGCCTTCCTTTTGCATAAATAGATACATAGAAGTGAAAATTTTGGTCATATAGTCATATGATGAACTTTTTGAGGAACAGTCACAACCATTTTCCAAAGTGCTTGTATCATTTACATTCATGTCCACAATGCACGAAGATATTACTTTCTCTGCATACATCTTTTTTTTGTCCCTTTACCGAATCCTCCCATCCCCTCCAACTCCCCCTTCCCACCCATCAACATCATATCTATTTTCTTGTCTTAACAACTTCAAGGAATTGTGATTGTTGTGTCTTCTCCCCTCCCCACCCTGTTTGTTTGTGTATTTATTTTTAGCTACCACAAATAAGTGAGAACATGTTGTATTTCTCTTTCTGTACTTGACATATCATGCAATACAATTTTTTCTAAGTCCATCCATTTTGCTGCCAATGGTAGTATTTCATTCTTTTTTATAGCAGAGTAGTATTCCATTGTGTAGATATACCACATTTTCCATATCCACTCATCTGATGATGGACATTTGGGCTGGTTCCAATTCTTGACTATTGTAAATAGTGCTGCAATGAACACTGAAGTATAAGTATCATTTTGACATGATGATTTCCATTCCTCTGGGTATATTCCCAGCAGTGGAATAGCTGGGTCATATGGTAGATATATCTGCAATTGTTTGAGAAACCTCCAAACCATTTTCCATAAAGGCTGCACCATTTTGCAGTCACACCAACAGTGTAGGAGGGTTCCTTTTTCTCTGCAACCTCACCAGCATTTATCATTCACAGTCTTTTGGATATTAGCCATCTTAACTGGAGTGAGATGGTATCTCAGTGTGGTTTTTATTTGCATTTCCTGAATGCTGAGTGATGTTGAGCATTTTTTCATGTGTCTGTTGGCCGTTCATATATCTTCCTTCGAGAAATGCCTATTTAGCTTCTTTGCCCATTTTTCAATTGGGTTACTTGTTTTTTTTTTTTTTGTTTGTTTGTTTTTTTTACTTAGGAATAAAGTTAACCAAAGATGTGAAAGATCTCTACAATGAGAACTACAAAGCACTGTTGAGAGAAATTAAAGAGGATACAAGAAGATGGAAAGATATCCCATGCTCTTGGATTGGAAGAATTAACAATGTGAAAATGTCCATACTATCAAAAGTGATATACAAATTCAATGCAATCCCCATCAAAATTCCAATGACATTTTTCTCAGAAATGGAAAAAAAGCTATCCTAACATTTATGTGGAATAACAAAAGACCACGAATAGTCAAAGCAATTTTGAGCAAAAAAAAAAAATAAAATAAATAAATAAATAAAATAAAATAAAATAAAAATAAAAATAATAATAATAATAAAATAAAATAAAACTGGAAGCATAACACTACCTGGCTTTAAACTGTACTACAAAGCTCCACATACATCTTAATCAACACTTAATCTTGTCTGATGTTTTCTTTTTAAAAGCAATCTCAGTAAATGAGAAGTAGCTTCTGTTGCAGTTTCCATTTCTATAAAAATACAACACGGTTAGAAAATGTGCAAATGTAAATAAACATTTCTTCAAGGAAGATACACAAATGGCCAATAAGCACAGGAAAAGCTTTTCAATACTGTAAGTCTCCAGAACTTATTCATTTTGTAACTGAAAGTTTATATACTTTGACCAAAATTTCCCCATTTCGAAGATTCTAAGATGGCGACAGGTCTGGAGCGGCCGTGCCAGGAGACAGCGTGACCCTGAGAAGTGTGT
>NW_007727465.1:639328-646592 GCF_000696425.1 Galeopterus variegatus | reverse complement strand
TTAAAATGGCTGAGGTACTTTCCCAAAATGGCTGGCGGCCCGGGCGTAGCCCAACACACTGTGTTATGCCTTGTACTTGGGTCCAAAATCCCAACTGTAGCCTTCTCTATACATGGCTTAACAATCACAGATGTAAAGGCGTAGGAGGCTTAGGAGTCTGTCAACATTGGGATTCATCTGGTTCTTTGTGGCAAAGGTGTCATGCTGCTGGTGGGCAGAAATCAGAGAGGAGGGAAGCTTTAGCTTGGTGAACTGAAGGGAAATAACTTATTAAGAGCAAGAGAGTCCATTCATTCAACCAGTTCATTCAGCACCTACCCTGTGCTGGGCCTGAGTGGAGCTCTGAGTGTTCAGATGGGAAAATCAGCCAATCTATGCCCCAGAACCCACTGCCCAGTGTGGAGATGGTGACAATTCTGTGTGATAGTGATTTCATAAAAGCAAGTCAGATCACATCTCTCCCTTGCTTACAACACTTCATTGGCTTCATATTGAACTTTTCACAAATCTAATCTTTCCCAGATGTGTCCTTCTCATCTCTCAAGTTTAATTCAGAAGGCACCCCCCTTTAAAAAAATATCTTTGTTGAGATATAGTGCACATACTGTAGCATGGCAAATAATGACCCCTAAAGATATCTACATCCTAATTCCTAGAACTTGTAGATACGTTACTTTACCTGGTAAAAATGGGTGTGCTTATGTGATTAAGTTAGGGATCTGGATATGTAGAGATTAGCATGGATAATTCAGGTGGTCTCAGTGTAATCAGAGGGTTCTTAGAAGAAGGGAAGCAGGAGGATAAAAGTCAGTGAGAGAAAGGAAATGTGACATTGGAACTGGGGGTCTAAGTGATGAACTTTGAAGGTACAGGAAGGGGCCGTGGGTCAAGGAATGCAGGCAGCCCCAGAAAACTGGAAAAAGCAAGGAAACAGATTCTCCCTCTGGGCTTCCAGAAGAAACGCAGCCCTGCCAATACCTTGATTTTAGGCTTTTGAAGTCCACACTGTAAAAGAATAAGTTGGTGTTGCTTAAAGCCACTAACTGTGTGATAATTTGTTGCAGCAGCAATAGGAAACTAGTGCACTAGCCATGAAATTCAGTGGATTTTAGTATATTTACAGAGTCATGCAACTATCATCACAATCAGTTTTAGAACATTTTATCACTCGCTGCCCCCAAAGAAAACCCATACCCATCAGCATTCACTCATTTTTTCCACTTGTAGTTAGCCATGTAGCCTTAAGATTCCTAACCTGTGTGGATGAGCCTCAGTTTCCTCATGTGTAAATGAGATACTACCCAATTCCAAAGAATGTTGAAAGAATTCCATGAGATAATGTGTGTAAGCACTCAGCACAGTGCCTGCAGTCAGCATCCAGTAAAAGGTCGTTTTATTATTTTTATTAATATCAGTGAGGAGGATCTTGCAGAAGTCCAAGGGAGAGATGAAGGAGAGGGCTGAAGCAGTGGCTGAGGGATGGAAAGAAGGGGATCTGGTTTCTCAGAGGCTCAAAGCCCTGCCATTTGTTATCAGAGAACACTTTTACCTCCTTCCAGCAGTTGCAAATGTTAAAACGTGCCTGCTGGTCCCTGTGTGGCCTCTAGAGGGCAGTGGAGTCAAGGCTGCGAATGGAATGCTGTGTGCCCTGTAGGTTGGGGCTGGTCTATGCTTTCAGCCTTTATCCCCCTGATTGTGTACTTGCGTTGGACCACCCCCTCCCTCTCTGCTCTATGTACTTGCTGAAATTTTTAAGAAAACACTTATGTTCCAGGGTAACCTCTGAGTTCCTGTTCCATCTTGTGGCCTGGGATTAGCCATGGCTAACGCCTCCTGATTTCTGACAGCTGTGTTTATTTTCCAGGGCACAAGTGGCTGCAGAACATGTGAGCCTGCTCCCTGCTGCTCATCAGAACCTAGGATGAACCATAGTTGCTCTTCTGGCAGTTCAAAACTTGGGACCTGTTCTGTTTTGCATTCCTCCCTCGCTTCCTAAGGCGTATCAGTTCTGCCGAAATCACATGAATTGTGGTGGCAGGTGGTGGGGTATGGTGAGTTTGATTCCCCAAAGAAAATTCGGATATTGTCACCAGGCAAAAAGCACAGATGTTCACTACAGCTACCATGTGGGAACAGAATAATTCACCAATTAAGAGCCCTGGATTATGACTCCAGTTCTCAGGGATGGAATCTCATTTCCACCATTTATAAGTTGTGTGACCATGGCTGGGTCACTTCACCTGTCATCCTGAGTCTCAGTGTCCCCATCTGCAAGATGACAGTGATAGTCCACATTGTTGGCTTGAAACAACATGAAATCACATTGTAAAGGGACCTGGGAAGCTCTGGCAGGCATCACTGCAATTCATGTGGCATGAACTAAGAAGTCTCTGGATTGTTATCTGAGCAGCTTCAAGGCAGCTGTCCCCAGAGAGGCAGCTGGGCAGAGCAGAAAGAGCCAAACTGCCTTGGGTTCAACTTCAAGGCAGCTGTCCCCAGAGAGGCAGCTGGGCAGAGCACAAAGAGCCAAACTGCCTTGGGTTCAAATCAACTTAACTAATTTTCATCCTCCATGAAATGAAGATCACCATTCCTGCCTCACAGGGTTGTTGGGAGAAGTGATGAGGTGATCTGTAGACAGGCTTGGCATATAGTGGTCTGTAACTAACGATAGATGCGTTCTTAGTCCAATTATTACTCCAGAGCGTGCCAGGAGTCCAGGTGCAAATCTAACAGGACAGACTGTGTGCTGTATGAACAAAACCCAACGTTCTGGATAAAAGGTGCATGTGGCCAGCAACCAAGGGCCCTGGAAAGGCTTAGTGTAGACAGATCACCTTCCCTCCTTTCAACTTGGGGTGGATACAGTCCCGCAGAGGTTCATGTTTCACTACTAAATACCCCTCAGTCTCTATTGTCAGCCTGTCTTTTATTTCATCCACAAGACTTTCAACCAGTTTGAACAGAATCTCATCTGGATGTGTTAGCCTTTCTCCCTCATCACTGGCAGGGATCTGGGATCACCTTTGCAATAGAACAAGTTGTAAGTAAACACGTATTTGCTCAAATATGGTCTCTTCTTCCTACTCCATAGCTCCTTCATAGATTTGGGCAGCTTCAAATTAGGGAACCAAAGAGTGTTTGGAAAAGATCTTATAAGTCATTTAATTCAACCTACCCATTTTGTGGAAGAATAAATTGAAAATGTTGGATTAAGTTGCTTATATTTATACAGGTAATTGAAGAAACAAAGCTGGAAATCAGGTTCTCTGACTCTTCATTCAAACCTTTTTCTAGTCTAACACAGTACCTCAAATAGTCATTCATTTCCTCAAAAAACGTGTATTGAGTATCAACCTACATTATGCCCTTCCCTTTTGTTGGCACTGAGAAATCAGAGATAAGCAAGAAACAATCTCTGCCTTGAAGTGCTTCCAAACTTTTAATCTATTTATGCTTTCACCCATCTAAATGCATGTCTATCCCTTCATTCACTCACCCATTCATTCATCTCCCTATCTATCTCTTCTCCTATCTCTTCATTCATCCATTCATCTTTGTTTTGTACATGTGTTCCTGTCCATTCATCTGTCCATTCATTTCACAGTCCATTTGTCCACACATCTATTCCATCTTCCTGTCAGTCCATTTACCCACCTCCCTGTCTATCATCTGTTCTCCTTTCTATTAGTCTAACTTCTTTCTCAGTCCATCCATTGATCTATCTGTTTGTGTCATCATCCATTCAGAATTTTTTTGCTAAACTCAGTTGTTAGTTCAAGTAGTTTTTTGTAACTTCCATTCAATTTTCAACATTGACAATCATACTGTCTATGAGTAAAGACAACTTTACTTTTTCCTTTCCAATCTGTATGCCTTTTACTTCTTTTTATAGCCTTACTGTACTGCCTAGAATTTTTAGTACAATGTTGAATAGAAGTAGTAAGAGCAAACTTTACTTTTTCCTTTCCAATCTGTATGCCTTTTACTTCTTCTTATAGCCTTACTGTACTGCCTAGAATTTTTAGTACAATGTTGAATAGAAGTAGTAAGAGCAGACATTTTTGTCTTGTTCCTGATTGTAGAGGAAAAGCAGCCAGTCTTTTACCATTAAGTGTGATATTAACTGTAGGCATGTTTAGAAGGCTTTTTATTGGGTTCAGAATTTCCCTTCATTTTCTAGTTTGCTTAGAGTTTGTATTAGGAGTGTATGTTGGATTTTGCCATATGCTTTTTCTGTGTTTATTGAGTTGATTACATTTTTTTTTATTTTTAGTTTGTTAATATAGTGAATTATACCGACTTGATTTCAAACATTAAACCAACCCTGAATTTCTGGGATATATACCACTTGGTCATGAAATATTATCATTTTTATATATTGTTGGATTCATTGAAAAATTTTTTAGAATTTTTGCATCTCCTCATAAGGGATATTGATGTGCAGTTGTCCTTTAATGTGGTTTGATGTTGGAGTAATGCTGGACTCAAAGGATGAGTTTGGAAGTAGTCTCTCCTCTTCAGTTTTCTAGAAGAGTTTTCATGGAATTAGTATTGTTTCTTCCTTGAATATTTGGTAGAATTCACAAGGGAAGCCATCTGGGCCAGGGGTTTTCTTTGTGGGAAGGTTTTTCACCAAAAATTCAATTTATTTATTAGATGGAGGCTGTTCTCATTATCTATTCCTTCTTGAGTGAACTTTGGTAGGTTTTGACTTCCAGTGAATTTGTCTTTCATGTAAATTGTAGAATTTATTGGCATAAAGTTGTTCATAATGTTTCTTTATCCATTTAATTGATGTAGTCTTTAGGGGTATCACCTCCAGCATTCCTGACATTAGTAATTTGTATCTTCTCCTTTTTCGTGGTTAGTTTTGCTATAGGTTTATAAGTTTCATTGATCCTTTCAAAGAACCAGCTCTTGCCTTCATTGATTTTCTCTATTGACATTCTGTTTCTATTTCATTGATTTCTGCTTAGATATCCAGTACTTTTTTGTGTGTGTGTACTTTGGTTTAGTCTTCTCTTCTTTTTTCTAGTTTCTTAGGTAGTATCTGAGGTCATTGATTTGAGTCCTTATTTTTTAATAATGTAGGCATTTAGTGCTATACATTTCTTCTTAAATATTGTTTCAGCAGCATCCCACACACTTGGATATGTTGTGTTTTCATTTCCAATCCATTAAAAATACTATTTAATTTCCACTTTGATTCCTTCTTTAATCCCATGGGCTATTTAGAATTGTGTCACTTAGTGTCCAAATATTTGGGAAATTTCCCTATGTCTTCCTGATATTGATTTTTAATTTAATTCCATTGTGGTCAGAGAATATACTGTATGTAATTTGCATCCCATTAAACCTATTGAGATTTGTTTCATGGCCCAGAATATGGTATATTTTGGGAAATGTTCCTCATGTACTCATGCAGTCGAGAAAAGTGTGTATTCTGCTGTTTTGGTGTGGAGTGTCCTATAAATGTCAATTAGGTCAAGTTGGTTGATAATGTTGTTCAAGTCTCCTATATAGTGCTCATTTTCCATCTATTTGTTCTATCAGTTATTGAGATAGGGGTATTGAAACCTTCAGTTATAATTGTGAATTTATCGGGGCCGGCCCGGTGGCGGCGGCGCTCCCGCCCGAGGGTTCGGATCCCACATACAGACCGGTTCCCGCTCGCTGGCGGAGCGAGGCGCGGGAGCAACACCGAGGCTTGCAGTCCCGTTGCCGGTCCCCGGTCTGGTATGGGGGCAACACTGAGGGTTGGGATCCGTTGCCGGACACGGAAAAAAGACAAAAAACAAAAAAAAAAAAAAATTGTGAATTTATCGGGGCCGGCCCGGTGGCGGCGGCGCTCCCGCCCGAGGGTTCGGATCCCACATACAGACCGGTTCCCGCTCGCTGGCGGAGCGAGGCGCGGGAGCAACACCGAGGCTTGCAGTCCCGTTGCCGGTCCCCGGTCTGGTATGGGGGCAACACTGAGGGTTGGGATCCGTTGCCGGACACGGAAAAAAGACAAAAGACAAAAAAAAAAAAAAATTGTGAATTTATCTATTCTCTGTGCTGTTCTATCAGATTTCTCTTTATATGTTTTGAAGCTCCATTATTAGATGTGTAAATATTTAGGATTGTTACATTCTCTTGATTAATTGCACCCTTTCATCATCATCAAATGACCTTCTTTATCTCTTGTAATATTCCTTGCTGTAAAGTTTATGTTGTCTGATATTAAAATAGCCACTCTTTTTGACTAGTGTTAGCATGGTATATCTTTTTCCATCTTTTTATTTTGATAGGTATATTTGAAGCGCATTTCACAGAGGCAATATAAAAATGAGTCTTGCTTTTTTAATCCAATCTGACATTCAATCTGTGCCTTTTAATTGGGATGTGTAGACTATGTACATTTAATATGATTATTCATATATTTAAGATTGAGTCACCATTTTGCTACTTGTTTTCTATTAGTTCCTTTTGTTGTTTGTTCCATGTTTGCTCTGCCTTCTTTTGGATTGAGTCTTTTTTAATGTTTTTATTTTTATCTCCTCTGTTGGCTTATTACCTATAACAGTTTCTTTTGTTCTTTTAGTGGTTGCTTTAGGGTTTGTAGTATACTTATTTAACTTATCAGTCTACCTTCATTATACCACTTCATATGTAGTTTAAGAAGCTTGTTACCATTTCTTCCCTCTCAGATTTCATGCCCTTATTGTCATATATTTTATTTATACACATGTTATAAGCTCCACAGTACATTATTATTATATTTGTTTACAGTTATCCATCCTTTACACATTTTTAAATAATAGGAAAATAACCTTATATATTTATCTATGTAGTTGTTGCTTCTGGTGTTCTTCCTTCCTTTGTGTAGATCTGCATTTCTCTGTAGGGTCATTTTTCTTCTGCCTGAAGGATTTCCTTTACCATTTCTCATAGTGCGGGTCTGCTGGTAGTAAATTCTTTCAGCATTTCTCTGTCTGATTTCTCTCTCTTTATTTCACTTTGGATTTGGAAAGATATTTATACTGGGTATAGAATTCTGCATTGACAATTTTTTCCCCAGTTCTTTAAAGATATTGCTCCACTGTCTTATCACTTGCATTGTTTCTGATGACTAATCTTCTGTCACCCTTTTCTGGTTTCTCTCTATGTACCATAGAGAAAAGTAGCCAGAAAGGTATTGAAATCTTCAGTTATAATTGTGAATTTGGGGGCCGGCCCGGTGGCGCGCTGCGATAGTGCGCCGCTTGGGAAGTGCGGCGGC
>NW_007727465.1:621264-638708 GCF_000696425.1 Galeopterus variegatus | reverse complement strand
CACTGAGGGTTGCGATCCGTTGCCGGACACGGAAAAAGACAAAAAAAAAAAAAAAAAATTGTGAATTTGCCTATTTTAATATCAGACAACATATACTTAATAAATATAACAACATAAACATAATATCAGTGGCTATTTTGATATTAGACAACATCAACTTTACAGCAAGGAATATTACCAGAGATAAAAATGTCATTAGATGATGATAAAAGGGTTCAATTAATCAAGAGAATGTAGCAATCCTAAATATTTACACATCTAATCATGGAGCTTTAAAATATATGAAGAGAAATCTGATAGAACAGCACAGAGAATAGATAAATTCATAATTATAACTGAAGATTTCAATACCCCTTTGGCTACTTTTATGTTTTTATCTATCATTGATTTTGTGTTATTTTATTATGATGTGCTTTAGTTCAGTTTACTTCATTACTTGTGCTTGGGTTTTGTTGATCTTCTTGTATCTGTGAGTTTATAAGTTTCACAAAATCTGAAAAATATTGAATTCCTATTTTTTCTGTCCCCCTTGCTGCCTCCTTCAGGTACTCCATTTACACATATATTAGACTGTTTGACTTTGTCACTGCTCACTGATGCTTTTTTTAAAAATTATTTTTTTCGGGGCTGGCCTGTGGCTCACTCGGGAGAGTGCGGTGCTGATAATACCAAGGCCACAGGTTCGGATCCCATATAGGGATGGCCGGTTTGCTCACTAGGTGAGCGTGGTGCTGACAACACCAAGTCAAGGGTTAAGATCCCCTTACCGGTCATCTTTTAAAATTATTTTTTTCTCTTTCTGTTTCATTTTGGGTAATATACATTGCTATGTCTTCAAGTTCACTAATCTTTCTTTTGCGGTGTCTAATCTGCCATTCATTCCATCCACTGTATTTTCTATTTTAGAGACCAGTTTTCATCTTTAGAAGTTTGGTTTGTGTCTTTTGAGGATATCATTCATGTTTCTTAACTTTTTAGACTTGTAGACTACAGTTATTGTGACTGTTTTGATGTTCTTTTCTCCTAATCTAACATCTGTGCCATTTCTGGGTCATTTCAAATTGATTTCTCTCCTTATTAGTGATCTTTTCCTGATACTCATGTGCATCCAATCCAACTGGATGCCAGACGGTATGAATTTCACCTTGTTGTGTTGCTGGATATTTTATTACTCCTGTATCTTTGACCTTTGTTCAGCTTAGCTGCATCCCAGTTTGATCTTTTCTTGCTGCTTAGATTTGTTATGTTGGATCAGAGCAACAACTTTTCTATGGCTAATTATTCCCTATTACTCAGGCAAGACCTTTTTTCATCTATTACTCACCGTCCTGTGAATTATCAGGTTTTCTAGTCTGGCTTATAGAACAGGTGCTCTTCTCAGTCCTCTGTGAACCCAGGTGCTGTTCTCGCTATTCCTTTCAGATAATTTCTTCTGTGATCTCTGGTGGTTTTCTCACCTGCTTGCACTTGTCATTACACTCAAGGCAGACCCTCCACAGATCTGGAGTTTTCTTTTCTGCTTTCTCCTCCCTATTACTCTATCTTGTGAACACTAGCTGTGTTAGTCTCCCCAGCTGCTCAGCTCTGGCTCTTCAACTCAGGAAGCCTGCCCTCCTCCTTGTTTCTTCTCCCTGAGCCTGGACACTTGCTCAAGGCAGTATGCTGGGGCAGTCATAGGGCTACCTCATTTGTTTTCTGTCTCACAGGGATCATTATCTTTTATTGCCTGATGTCCACTATCTTGAAAACCTACAGTTATAGTAGCTGTATAGTTACTGTATAGTATAGTTGTTCCACATATTTTTTCTAGCTTTTTGGTTGTGTCAAGTGGAAGGGTAAATTCATACCCAGTTAATCTTCTTGCTGAAAGCAGAAGTGTTCATTACCTTTTCTTACATCATTTTTTGTTCAAACACCACATTGGAAGGAACCTTCCTCTGTAACAACCACCAACAGCTTGACAAAGTGTGTTCCCATTGTCCTGTGATTGCTTTGCTTCTCAAAGCAAGCCTGTGAGGTGAGTGTCATATCATCCCCATTTTGCTGATAGGGGAACAGAGCCTCGGAGAGGTGAAGGGACTTGTCCAAGGTGACATGGTCTATAAAGGCACAGCCAGGATTAAGCCCATGTCCCCACTACTGCTCTTGTAGTTCCCAGGAGGAGAAATAAAGCCACATGGAATAATGGTTGGTATTATTTTTATTTTTAAAAGTTTTTTTTTGAAGGAAGGGTAAATAGTTGGGCTCTGAGAGTAATATTTCTGAGGTCACAGGGCTGATGAATCTGGGATCCTGAAGAATGACAGGGATCTCTGTGAGTGGTTTTCCTACTGTACCCCCTGCTTCAGCCCACTTCAGAAGAGGAGTGTGTCTTCTGTCTAATGCATCCAGCCAGACAGGAGAATCAGGCTTTTTTTGCCTTAGTTGTGGAGTTTGGAGTCTGAAACCCCTGAAATACCAGGGATAATGGAGAGTTACTGGCTGCTTAGTGTCAGGGTGTGGGGTGAAGGGGAGGAGAGAGCATCAGAGGTTAGAGGGTAGATTTGTGGATGCTGTGGCAGGAGTGTGCTGAGGTGTGGGGCGTAGGTGCAGGCAGCTCTCTACCCCTCTCCACCCATCTCCTGGTTTGTGTGATTATCCCTGCTCCTCCCCTTTCCTCTGAGTGAGAAAGGTGGGAAAATGAAATAATGAAGCCGTGAGTAGGTGAGGTGTTAGGGAGACAGCTTGCCAGGGTGGGCAGCACAGATGACTGGCGGGTGGGGAGGGAGGTGGTGGTGGGAGGCACATGTGCAGATGCGAGTTCTGAGAAACCAGTGGAGGGGGCTCAGCCTGGGCATGCAGAGTCGCAGGTGGGGGTGCTGGTGGGTGACACCTGAGGCAGGTGTTCCCTGGGAAGTAGGTAATGTGGTCTTTTCCTGGCCATGGAGGAGACTTTGAAATGTTCTTGGAGAATTAATTTTTAGTGAGTTTCCTTTTGACTGGGTTTTTAAAATGGGAAACGGGATTTGACCTGCATTATCCTTGAACTTTTAGGCCTGGACCCGCAGAGCTCTTTTTTGTAGCTGAAATTGAAACAGTAAAGCAGTTTGCGGCAGCAGAGGGAATGTCTTGGGAAAACAGAGGGAATGTCTTGGGAAACGTTTCTAGGGCTTTAGCATTTCCTGAGGGCTTTCGCTATCTTATTTGATACATTCCGTTAAATGAGCAGTAATCTCATTTTGCTGGTGGGATGCCTAAGGCTCACAGAAAATGAGGGTCTGAGAGTCACACAGGCTGGGACGAGGGAGAGGCAAGCCTGGAACCCAGGCCGGGTGAATCTGTTTCCCACCTTGCCACAGATAGGGAAGGGGAAATCGGGACAGCTCAGAGGGACAAAAAGACTCATCCAAAGACGCGAAGCTCAAGAAAGGCAGCAAAGAGTGTCCATGAGCTCCTTGAGGTCTGCAAAATGTTTTATGTTTGCACCTTTGTCTGTTTCTCAGGGTAAAAGACCTAAAACTTTCAACGTTTGCACTTGGGACCCTTACAGACCTTGCCCTATGTATCTCTTCATCTGGCTGTTTATTGGTGTCGTTTATAGTATCCTTTATTATAAAATACACTGGTAAATGTGTCTCTGAGTTCTTTGAGCTGTTCAAGCAAATTATTGAACCTGAGGAGGAGAACGTGGGAATCCTGACTTATAAGCAGCCAGTCAGAGGTACAGGTGAAAATCTGGGACTTGTGATTGGCATCCGAAGTGGGAGGCAGACTTGTGGGACTGTGGGGTCTGTGCTAAGTCTGGTTAGTGTCAGAATTGAATTGAATTGTAGGTGTCAAAGAATTGGTTGGTGTTGGAGAATTGGTTGTTGGGGGACCCCCCCGCACACATATCTGGTGTCAGAAGTGAAGTATTGAGAGTGAGTGTGAATATAGAAAGAGGAAAAACAGTTGGTTTTTCCTTATTCACTATCTTAACCATTTAAGTGTACAGTTCAGTGGCATTAATTATATCAAATCATTTCTTTTTTTTTTTTGAAAGATGACCGGTAAGGGGATCTTAACCCTTGACCTGGTGTTGTCAGCACCACGCTCACCCAGTGAGCTAACCGGCCATCCCTATATGGGATCCGAACCCGTGGTCTTGGTGTTATCAGCACCACACTCTCCCGAGTGAGCCATGGGCCGGCCCATATCAAATCATTTCTAAAACTCTTTTCATATATTGCAGAAATGAAACTTAGTACACATTAAACAATAACTCCTTAATTCCTCCCTCCCTGGCAACCACTATTTTACTTTCTGTCTCTACATATTTGGCTATTCCAGGTATCTTATAAGTGGAATCATACAGTATTTGTCTTTTTGTGACTGGCTTATCTCACTTAGCATAATGACCTCAGGGTTCATTCATGTTGTAGCATGTGTCAGAATTTCCTTCCCTTTTAAGGCTGAATAATATTCCATTGTATGGATATACCACATTTCGTTTATCCGTTCATATCTCAATGAACACTTCTTCCACCTTTTGGCTATTGCGAATAACGTAGCTGTGAATATGGGTGCACAAATATCTCTTTGAGGCCTTGCTTTCAATTCTTTTGGGTATATCCCTTTAAGTGGAATTGCTTCATAATATAGTATTTGTATTTTTAATTTAAAAAAAAAACTCCCATACCATTTTCCATAGCAGCAGCACCATTTTACATTCCCACCAGCAGTGCACAAGGGTTCCAATTTCTCCACATCCTTGCCAACAACACTTTCTATTTTATTTACTTTGTTTTGTTTTGGTGGCTGGTGGAATGGGGATTTTATTTTATTTTTATTTTTTATTTTATTTTATTTTTTTTCCTTTTTGTCTTTTTTCGTGTCTGGCAATGGACCGCAACCCTCAGTGTCGCGCCCGTACCGGACCGGGACCGGCAATGGGATCGCAACCCTCGGTGCTGCACCCGCCCCTCGTTCAGCCAGTGAGCGGGAACCGGTCTGTATGTGGGATCCGAACCCTCGTCGGGAGCACCACCGCGCTCCCAAGTGGCGCACTGTAGCAGTGCACCACTGGGCCGGCCCAAGGGATTTTATTTTTTTGATAGTAGCCATTCTAATGGGTGTGAGGTGGTATCTCATTATGGTTTTATTTGCATTTCCATAATGATTAATGATGTTGAGCTTCTTTTTATTTGTTTATTGTCCATTTATATATCTTCTTTAGAGAAATGTCTGTTCAAGTCCTTTGCTCGTCTTTTAATCAGGCTTTGTATTAGTCAGGGTTCTCCAGAGAAACAGAATCAATAGGATATGTTATAATTATGTGAGAGGGATTTATTAGGGGAATTAGCTCATGTGACTATGAAGCAAAGTCCCATGATAGGCCATCTATAAACTGGATGCTGGTAGTGTGCCTCAGTCCCAGTCCAAAAGCATTAAAACCAGGGAAGCTGATGGCGTCCTTGGTGTAAGTCCTGGAGCTGAAAGCTGAAGAGTCTTGAGCTCTGACGTCCATGGACAGGAGAGAAGAGTCTATCCCAGCTCCAATGGGTCAAGAGAGTTTCACCTCTTTCATGTGTCTTTTGTTCTCTCTGGACCCCCAGCAGATTGAATGGTTCCCACCCACATTGAGGGTGGGTCTTTCCCACCCTGTCCACTCAGACTCTCATACTAATCTCTGCTGGAAACACCCTCATGGACACACCTAAAAAGATAGCTTTACCAGGTTTCTCAGCATTCCTTCATCTAACCAAGTTGATACCTAGAATTAACCTTCACAGGCTTTGTTATTGTTGTTGAGTTGTAGGAGTTCTTTATATATGAGAGTACATCAAAAAGTTTATGGAAAAATAGAATTAAAAGGTAATATGAACCTTCCCATGAACTTTTTGAAGTACCTTCATATTCTGGATATTAACCTCCTGTCAGATATATGATTTGCAAATATTTTTTCCTATTTCATGTACTGCTTTTTAACTCTGTTTATTGTCTTATTTGACACACGGAAGTTTATTTTGATGTAGTCTAATTTATTTTTTTCTTTTGCTGCCTGTGCTTTTGGTATCATATTCAAGAAATCATTATGAAATTCAATGTGGTAAAGCTTCCCCTCTAAGTTTTCTTCTAAGAGTTTTAAAGTTGTAGTTCCTACATTTAGGTCTTTGTTTCATTTTGAGTTCATTTTTGTATATGGTGGGTCCAACTTCATTCTTTCGCATGTGGATGTCCATTTTTCCTACCACTATTGTTGAAAAGACTGACCTCTCCTCTTTGAATGGTCTTGGCACCCTTGTCAAAAATTATTACACCATATATGTAAGGGTTTATGTCTGGCTCTCTATTCTATTTCATTGTTCTACATGTCTTTATGCTAGTACCACACTGTTTTGATTACTGTGGCTTTGTAATAAGGTTTGAAATCAGTAAGTATGAACCCCCTAATATTGCTGTTTTTCAAGATTGTTTTGGCTATTTAGGGGTCTCTTAAGATTCCCTATGAATTTTAGGATTTTTTTTTTTTTTTTTTGTGACCGGCAAGGGGACCGGAACCTTTGGCTTGGTGTCGCCCACACCGCGCTCAGCCAGTGAACGCACCGGCCATCCCTATACAGGATCTGAACCCATGACCTCGGTGCTACCAGCACTGCTGCACTCCCAGCACTGCACTCTCCTGAGTGAGCCACAGGGTCGGCCCTTAGGATTTTTTTTTCTATTTCTGCAAAAACAGTTGTTTGGGTTGTGATTGCATTGAATCTGTAGGTAACTTTGGGTAGTATTGACATCTTAACAATATTAAGTCATCCAATTCATAAACATGGGATGTCTTTCCATTTGTTGGTGTCTTCATTAATTTCTTTAAAACATGTTTTGCCATGTTCAGCAGACAAGTCTTTTGCCTTCTTGGTTAACTTTATTCCTACGTATTTTAATCTTTTTTATACTATTGCAAATGTAATTGTTTTCTTTTTGAATTGTTTATTACTAGTGTTTAGAAACAGAACTGATTTTTCTGTTTTGATTTTATATCCCGCAACTTTGCTCAATTTGTTTCTAAGTTGGAACAGGTTTTTAAAATGTGGTTAATAAAGTAACACTTATCTGTATTTTTAAAATTGGAAATGCAGAAAAGAAGAAGAAAAATTACGACATCCATTATCCAGTCACAGTTGTGTTTTATATTTTGGTGTCTTTCCATTTAATTGGTTTGCTATAGTTTTTAACAATCAAGATGAAAAGTAACATTTCTATGTCTTGTGATATGAATCCCCCCTTAATGTATTTTGAGGATTTTGATAGCTATGTGATATTTGATTAATTGGATATGTTGTAGTTTATGCAACCATTACTTTGCAATAGGACTTTTAGGTTGCTTCTAATTGATCACTGTTAAGTAATGTGGTAGGGAACAATTTTGTACATAAAGTTTTTCTATACTTAAAGTTATTTCCTTAAAACAAGATATACATAATGTAAAAGCCATTCTAACAATTCAGAACTGTAAAAAGTGAAAGTGTTTCCCTCACACTTCTTGTCTTTTTCTTTAGTGGTAGCCAGAATGAACAATTTAGTATATATCCTTGTTTTGAGTTTTAAAATTGTGGTTAAATATACACAACATAAAATTTATCAGCTCAACCATTTTAAGTGTACAGTTCAGGGGCATTAAGTACATTCATACTGTTGTGCAACCATCACCACCATCCATCTCAGAACACTTTTTATCTTGCTAAACTGAAACTTAATACCCATTAAACAATAACTTCCCAATTCTTCCCCTCCCTCAGTTTCTGACAACCACCATTCTGCTTCCTGTCTCTATGAGTTTGACTACTCTAGAAATCTCACATAATTGGAATCATATTATTTCTCTCCTTGTAACTGGCTTATTTCACTTAGCAAAATGTGCTCAAGGTTCAATCATGTTGTAGTAGGTGCCAGAATTTCCTTCCCTTTTAAGGCTGAGTAGTATTCTATTTTATGTATATTCCACATTTTGCTGCCCATTTATGTATTGGTAATACTTGGATTGCTTCCACCTTCTGGCTATGGTGAATAATGCTTCTATGAACATGGGTGTACAGATATCTCTATGAGACCCTGCTTTCAATTCTTTTGAGTATATCCCCTTAATTGGAATTGGTTTATTATGGTAACTGTATTTTTAATTTTTTGAAAAACTGCCATACTGTATTCCATAGCAGCAGCACCATTTTACATTCCTACCAACAGTACACAACGGTTCCAATTCCTACACATCCTTGCCAACACTTTTTGTTTTCTGTTTGTTTGTTTGTTTTTTGAAAGTAGCCATCCTAATGGGCATGAGGTAGTATCTCCTCATTTTGATTTGTATTTTCCTAATGACCAGAGATTGCTCTAACAGTTTTTTTTTTTGGTGGACTTTTTAGGATTCCTGCATAAAATACCATGCCATCTGAGAACAGAGATAATTGTACTTCCTTTTCAATGTGGATGCTTTTTTTTTTTTTTTTTTTTTTTCTTGCCTAGTTGCTTCTGTTTGGACTCTCAGTACTATGTTGAATAGAAGTGGTGAAAGCAGGACTCCTTGTCTTGTTCATGATACTAGAGGACTAGCTTTCAGTCTTTAACTATTTAATATGTTAGCTATGGGCTTTTCACATATGGCCTTTATTATGCTGAGGTAGTTTTCTTCTATTCCTAGTTTTGAGTGCTTTTTATCATGAAATGGTGTGGAATTTTGTCAAATGCTTTTTCTGAATCAATTAAGATGGATCATGTGGTTTTTGTATTTCATTCTGTTAATGTGGAGAATTACATTGATCGGTTTTTGTATATTGAACCCTCCTCCTATTCTAGGAATAAATACCACTTGGTCATGGTGCCTAATGCTTATAATGTACTGATGAATTCTGTTTGCTAGTATTTTGTTCAGGATTTTTGCATCAGTATTCATCAGAGATACTGGCCTATAGTTTTCTTTTCTTGTAGTGTCTTTGCTTGGCTTTGTTATCAGGGAAATGGTAGCTTCACAGAATAAGTTGGAGAAGCTCTCTCCTTTTCAATATTTTTGAAAAGTACAAGGAGGATTGGTGTTAATTTTTCTTTAAATGTTTGATAGAATTTACTGGTAAAGCCATCTGGTTCTGGGTTTTTTTGTTTTTGTTGGGAGGTTTTTGATTACCGATTCCATCTCCTTACTAGTTATAATTCTTTCTTCATGATTCAGTCCTGGTTGTGTATTTCTAGGAATTTACTCATTTAATCTAGTTATTCAATTTGCTGGCAAACAGTTGTTCATAGTACTCTCTTATGATCTTTTTTATTTTTGTAAAAGTGTTATTAATGTTCCTTTCACTTCTGATTTTAGGTATTTGAGTCTGCTCTCTTTTCTTAGTCAATCTAGTCAAAGATTTGGTAATTTTGCTGATCTTACTGAGTAACCAACTCCTGGTTTTATTGATTTTCTTTATTGTTTTTCTGTTGTCTGTTTTGTTGATCTCTGTTCTAATCTTTATTATTTCCTTCCTTATGCTAGCTTTGGGTTTAGTTTGTTCTTGTTCTAGTTCCTTAAGGTGTAAAGATAGGTTATTGATTTTGGTTATTTGTTAACATAAATATTTACAGCTGTAAATTTCTCTTTTAGCACTACTTTTGCTGCATTCCACACATTTTGATATGTTGTGCTTTATTTTCATTTTTCTCAGGATATTTTCTTTCTTTTTTTTTCCTTTTTGTCTTTTTTATTGACCGGTAACGGGATCGCAACCCTCGGTGTCGCACCTGTACCGGGGACCGGCAACTCTCCAGTGCGCCACTGGGCCGGCCCAATCTCAGGATATTTTCTAATTTCCCTTGTGATTTCTTCTTTGATCCATTGGTTGTTTAAGAGTGTGTTGTTTAATTTCCACATATTTATGGATTTTACCAGTGTTCTTTTGCTGTTGGCTTCTAGTTTCTTTCCATTGTGATTGGAAACAATATTTTGTATTATTTCAATCTTTTAAAATTTATTAAAATTTATTTTGTGGCCTAATACATGATCTATCATGGAGAATTTTCCATATGAACTTAAGAAAAATGTGTATTCTGCTATTGTTGGGTGGAGTGTGTTGTAAATGTCTGTTAGGGCCATTTGGTTTATAGTGTTGTTCAAGTCCTCAATTTCCTTATTGACCTTCTGTCTGGTTGTTATAGCCATTATTGAAAGTGGGATATTGAAGTCTCCTACTATTATTTCCAAGCAGTTTATTACTTCCTTTAATTCTGTCAAGGTTTTCTTCATATATGTTAGGAACTCTGATATTTATTGCATAAATGTTTATAATTGTTATATCTTCTCAGTGAATTGACTCTTTTATCACTATATAATTTTCTTCTTTGTCTCTTGTAACAGTTTTTGACTTAAAGTCTATTTTTTTCTGATATTAATATAGCCACCCCCGCTCCCTTTTGGGTACTATTTACGTGGAATATCTTTTCAATCCCTTCACTTTCAACCTATGTTTATTTTTACATCTATAATGAGTCTTTTGTAGACAGCATATAGTTGGATCCTGTTTTTTAAAATCCGTTTTGCGTATCTATCCCTTTTTTTAAATAGACTTTTTTTTAGAGAAGTTTTAGTTTCACAGAAAAATTAAGTAGAAGGTACAGAAATTTCCCATATATCTATAACCTCCTCTATTATCAAGATTCTCCCACCAGAGTGGTACATTTGTTATAATTGATGAACTTACAACTGATCCATCATTATCACCCAAAAGCCATAGTTTACATTAGGGTTCACTCTCGGTGTACATTTCACTTTATGGGTTTTGAGAAATGTATAATGGCATGTATCCACCATTGTAGTATCATACAAAATAGTTTCACTCCCTTAAAAGTCCTCTGTGCTCTGCCTGTTTATTTTTCCCTCCCTTCTGATACCTAACCCATATCTTTTAATTGAAGAATTTAATCCTTTACATTTAAAGTAATTAATGATAGAGAAGGACTTACTATTTCTATTTTGTTATTTGTTTTCTATGTCTTATATATTTTTGTCCTTCATTTCCTCCCTTATTACCTCCCTTTGTATTTAGTTGATTTTTTTATAGTGACACATTTTCATTCCCTTTCATTCACATTTTTTATTTCCCTTTATATGTGATCTATAGATATTTCCTATGTAAAACATACTATTTTAAAAATCTATTTTAAGTTATAACAATCTATTTAATGGGTTTTTTTTTTTTTTTGTGGTTTATTTTGCTGCCGGACAGTAAGGGATCTGAACCCATGACCTCAGTGTTATAAGGCTGCTCTTTAACCAACTGAGCTAACTGGCCAGCCCATAACAATCTATTTTAAATGGATACCAATTTAACTTCAATCACATACAAAAACTATACTTCTTTACAGCTCTTACCCCCCCACTTGATTTCATTCATTTTTACAAATTACATTTTTATAAATTGTGTACCCATTAACATAGATTTATAATTATTTTTATGCTTTTGACTCCTAAATCCTGTAAAAGAATAAAAAATGGAGTTATGAACCAAAATTATAATAATTATGGCTTTTTAAATATATGTCCATGTATTTACCTTTACAGAAATCTTTGTATTTTGGTATGGCTTTGAGTTATAGTCTAGTGTCCATTCATTTCAACTTGAGGACTCCCTAGCATTTCTTGTAGGGCAGGTCTAGTGGTAATGAGTTCCCTCAGATTTTGTTTATCTGAGAATGCCTTAATTTCTCCCCCATTTTTGAAGGACAGTTTTGCAAGGAATAGAATTCTTGGTTGACAGTTTTTCTTTCAGCATTTTAAATATATTATCCTTCTGCCCTGCAAGGTTTCTGCTGAAAATCCACTGTTAATCTTATTGAAGATCCCTTGTATGTTGCAAGTTGTTTCTCTCATGGTGCTTTCAAGATTCTCTTTATCTTTAGCTTTCAACAGTTTGATTATGATGTGTCTCACTGTGAATGTATGGATTTATCCTACTTGGAGACCATTGAGCTTTTTGTGTTTATATATCCATGGTTTTCCTCAAATTTGGAAATTTTTTGG
Organism: Galeopterus variegatus; assembly: GCF_000696425.1. Lineage (NCBI taxonomy): Eukaryota > Metazoa > Chordata > Mammalia > Dermoptera > Cynocephalidae > Galeopterus > Galeopterus variegatus. The sequence continues at coordinate 626,701 of NW_007727465.1, read as the reverse complement.
TCATTGTTTCTTCAAAAAAGCTGTCTACTCCCTTTTTTCCTCCCTCCTCCTTCTGGAATTCCTGTAATATATATATTGGTCTACTTGATGTTGTCTCATAAGTCCCTTAGGCTCTGTTCACTTTTCTTCATTGTTTTTTCTTTTTTCTTTTCACATTTGATACTTTTAAATCATGTTTTCTCCAAGTTCAGTGATTCTTCTGCCCATTCTGCTGTGCTGTTGAGCATCTCCAGTGAATTTTTCTTTCTTTTTTTTCCCTAGTGAATTTTTCAGTTCAGTTAATTTTTTTCAGCTAGAGTTTCTGTTTGGTTCTTTCTTTATATATAATTTCTGTCTCTTTGCTGATATCCTCATTTTGTTCATCTATTGCTTTTCTGATTTCCTTTAGTTCTTTGTCTCTTTGAGCATATATAAGACAGCTTATTAAAGTCTTTGTTTAATACATCTGAAACCTATATTTCTTTAGGTTTAGTTTAAAACCTTTGATAGTGCCGTGTTTCTTTGTATGCTTTGTGATCTTTTGTTGAAAAGTGGGCATTTGAAAAACTGGTCACCTCTCCCAGTCTTTGTTTATTGGCTTCATGCAGGGGAAGACCTTATCAGCTTATCCTCTTAACAGGGGAAGATACTCATCAGCCTGGTATGAAGGTTCAGCATCCTTTCAGGACTTTTCTGGGCATGTGTCTTTGCGTGTGCTTCCCCCCACCGCAATTCCCCCACATAAACATTCACCTTGAAATGTCTTAATTTCCCTAAGAGTTTCATCCCTGCTTCTTCTCAGAGTCTTCGGTGTTCTAATATATTTTTCTGCCTGTAATCTCTTGTTTCAAGACTCCTCTGGGTTTTAAGTCTCCCTGCAGTTCTCATGTGCAGTGACATTCTCCACTGCTTTTAGTGCCCTCCAACCTTATATGCAAACTATGCTTCCATTCCCCTTTAAGCTCTGAGTCAAGTGAAACAGAAATTAGTCCTTTGGGCAGCTCCCATATAGGTCAGAACATTTCAGACAAGTTTCACTGTTTTTCTTCCATCTTGAGGGAGGAATCAGGGATTGGGGTGGGGGGTGGGATGAGAGTAAATGAAAACACCATGAAAAATTTTTTTATCATTTCCAGTGTGGATTTTTCTTGACTTAGTTTTGCTTGGCTGCTGCATATTCTTGAGTGGTTTCCAGAGCTTCCACAAAAGTATTTTAATCAGTCTGTTGTCTATTTGATGTTTCTGTGGGAGAATGAGGGCCTAGAGATTCCTAGTCTGCCATGTTCTTGATGTCACTCTTCTGGTAAATCATTTAAAAATCTCTTTTGTTTTTCTTCTAAGGTCCCTTTTGGACCTCTTTGGCCCTGAGGAACCTAAAATCTCCTCTTTCTACCTATACAATGCCTTACTTTGCTGGTTTCTCTCTTCTCTGTCCTAGGTCTCTCCCTACAATATTTTAAATAAATTTTTTTCGTTTTTTACAGAGCTACTAAGCTCTAGCATGTCCACAGTCAATCTGCATACCTAAACACATCTTGACATGGAGAGTGGGTAAGACCTCTGTTTTGCATATCCAAACATTTAAGGGAGCAGTTGGAATTCTGTAGAGCAATGTCTTTGGTTTGTTTTGAATTATACCTATGGCTATTTCCTCTAAAAGTGGTTTTCTAATTTTTCCCTTTCTAGTTTTTTCACCAAAATCCCTATTGGCCTCTAAATAATTCTTTAAGTAATGAGGTAATTTTTTCAATAAAATATTTTTATGTATTTTATATAATTTTTTATATATTTCATTACCATACATGAATATATAAATAAGTATATATTTATATATATTTATATTTTTACAAATAACACATATAACATTAGAACACAATAACATTAGAACACAGTTTCTAATGTTAGCCTGGTATATAATAGAATTGTAATACTATCAGCTTCATAATTAAAATTTTAAGCTGCTGAAGTCAAACTCTGTATCCTTTCCTTAGTTTGATTTCCTCACTTCCCTCGTAATTCTAATTAATCTACCGTGTCAAGGAGACCCCAACTCTTCCTACCCTGAGACGGTTATTTATTTATTTATTTTTTTTCCTTTTTGTCTTTTTTACTGACCAGTAACGGGATCGCAACCCTCGGTGTCGCGCCCGTACCGGGGACCGGCAACGGGATCGCAACCCTCGGTGTTGTGCCCGCACCGCGCTCAGCCAGTGAGCGGGAACCGGTCTCCACATGGGATCCGAACCCTCAGCGGGAGCGCTGCCACGCTCCCAAGCAGCGCACTCACCACTACGCCACCGGGCCGGCCCCTGAGATGGTTATTTTGATGTGTCACCTTGGCTAGGCTACAGTCCCCAGTTATTCAATCAAACACTAGTCTAGATGTGTCTGAAGATATTTCATAGATGGACTAAAGTCTATAATCAGTTGACTTTAAGTAAGGGAGATTATTTTATGTAATCTGGGTGGTCCTGATTCAATCAGTTGAAAGTCCTTTAAAGCAAGGCTTGAGGCTTTCCTGAGAGAAGAAATCCTGCATGTAGATATGGTCTTTAGCTCATGCCTGGGAGTTCCAACATGCCCCCTCTGAAGGGCTGCTCTATGGATTTCAGACTTAACTAGCTATCCCCCACAGTTGTGTAAGCTAATTCCTTTCAATAAATCTCTTACTATGTATCTTCTACTGGTTCTGCTTCTCTGGTTGAACCCTGATTGATACACACCCATACACTGAGGCTTTGCCAGAGGTGGTTGGCCTGTTTTCTTTTACAACAACAGCTTCTCTAACATCCCCTTACCCCAAAGGACTTATACTTCAAGCACCGCCCCCCCCTCCCCCCCCACTTTCCTTTTCTACTTCCTTCTCTGTAAGATGTATCCCCCTGCCCCCTGAAAATTCCCCTCTACACATTCTGTTATCTCTGGTACTCCTATTTATGACCTGATTCTGCCTTGAATACCCTAAAGGTCCCAAGACTTCCATATGTAAAAAAATCCTTCAGAATTTGATCAGACTCTAAAAGAGAATTTTTGAGTGAGAGAATGAAAAATAGTCCATCAACTGTATTACTCAGATATGTCAATGTCATAGTAGACACAGAAATGTTGGTGAACTTTTATAGATTCAAGGAGACTGAGGAGATGTGATGACTAAATACAAAATAGGTCCTAGATTAGGTCCTGCACTGGAGGAAGAGTATGCTATAAAGGACATTACTGGCTAAATTGACACAATTGAAATACAGGCAGTAGATTAGATAAAATTCCATGATACTGTTCAATTTACCAAAGTTGATATCTATATTGGAGGTAGAAAACAGAATATCTATGTTCTTAGGAAATAAATACTCACTGCAGGGGAAAGAAGACAGAATAACCACAAAAATTCCTTGAACTATTTAAGCCAAGTGAACAGATATGATGTGTGTGTGTGGGGGAAGGGGGTGGAGAGGAACGGGTAAAGGGGCATGAAAATCAACTTCAATGTATATTGAGAAGCAAAATAAAAATAAATAAATAAATAAATTACAAAAAGGAAATATTGAGGGCCGGCCCGTGGCTCACTCAGTAGAGTGCGGTGCTGATAACACCAAGGCCACGGGTTCGGATCCTATATAGGGATGGCCGGTTTGCTCACTGGCTGAGCGTGGTGCTGACAACACCAAGCCAAGGGTTGAGATCCCCTTACCGGTCATCTTTAAAAAAAAAAAAAAAAAAAAAAGGAAATATTGAAATATTTAGGAGTAACGGGTAATGATGCATGCAACTTACCATTGTCAAATGTTTAGACAAAAGACTAATAATGTAGATGTATATATAGAGAGAGCAAGTGAAACAAAACGCTAAAACTGGGTCATAGGAATAGCAGTGTTTTTTACTATTCTTGCAACTTTTCTGTATTTGAATTTTTCCAAGTAAAAAGTTTTAAAAAATAGCCTATGATTCTGTTGCCCTGAATTTTATTTCCCCTTTAAGATTCTCTCTGACTTCAGTCTCACAGTTGTTCCTAGACATCTGCTATTCCAACTTAAAAAGTTCCATCAGTTCCATCTCAGGCAAGAGCACTGGGAGTATCACAACTGAGGTTCTTATCATTTGTGTTTACAGAATATGGAAAGGAAATGCAAGGGAAAATGAAATAAAAAATACATATAACATACAAAAATAGAAAATTATTACCGAAATACAAAGAATCATATTTACAACATGGCTTCAGATACCAAGAATCAGAGTGTAGATTTTGGAGTCAGTAATATCCAAGTTCTAATCTTTGCTCTGTCATATACCAGTCATGTGACCCGGGGCAGGACATTTTACCTCTTTGTTCTTCAGTTTCCTTACCTTGGACAGGGAAATATAAATCCTCAGTATATGTAGGAAAAAAATGTATGCTAGCGTATGAAGATGATTCCTGAAAAAGAAGGATAAATAGTAAATAGTAATAAATAGATAATTAATAAATAGAGACCAATAGTTTCTTATTCCAAGATTTTAGTGACTCATTGATATTCTTTGGAATCTGAAAAGCTCTGTAGTTTTCAAGAATTTCTGGTTGCAAGGGTAGGGAAGAGAATTGAGGAAAGAAAAGGCCCTCATTTCTTAAGGCCCTTCACAGAGCCACGTGCTTTATATGTGGACTCATTTGGTATATAGGACCTTATAACACTCCTTTATGCTGCTGATGGAGGTTTAGATTGTTAGAACCTCTTCACAGGTGTTTTGGCAATATCTATCCAAGTGAAAAAGTGCAGATGTGCACAATGAAATTTGTATAGGTATGTTTACTGCAATATTGTTCTAAAAGCAAGTTCATTAAAGGATTCAGTGAATAAACTATTATACATCCATATGATTAAAGACTAAATCCATTAAGAAGAATGAGATGTCTGCATATTCTAATAAGAAATGATTTCCTCTGTATATCATAGAAAACAAGTTATGTAAGAATGCTACCATTTTGGGGGGGGGGGAGTTTATACACCTGTCTTCCTGTACCAAGGTTCTTGTCTACACTATCTCTGAAAGACCACACAAGAATTTAACATTTTTCAGAAGGGGAATTTGGGGACACAGGACAGAGGGAAACTTTTCACTCTATTCCCCTTTGTACTTTTTATATTTGTTACCAAATGCATCTTTTTCAAAAACAAAAGATTTGTTTTAAAACTTTTTGAGGGCCGGCCCGGTGGCGCATTGCTACAATGCGCCACTTGGGAGCTCGGCGGCACTCCCGCCGAGGGTTCGGATCCCACATACGGACTGGTTCCCGCTCACTGGCTGAGCGAGGTGCGGGCGCAACATGAAGGGTTGCGATCCCGTTGCCGGTCCCGGTCCGGTACGGGTGTGACACTGAGGGTTGCAATCCATTGCCGGACATGAAAAAAGACAAAAAAAAAAAAAAAACTTTTTGAGATAATTGCATGTTCACAAAGGATTTTTTTTTTTTTTTCCTTTTTGT
>NW_007727465.1:563057-621129 GCF_000696425.1 Galeopterus variegatus | reverse complement strand
ACAAAAAGGAAAAAAAAAAAAAAATCCTTTGTGAACATGCAATTATCTCAAAAAGTTTTTTTTTTTTTTTTGTCTTTTTTCATGTCCGGCAATGGATTGCAACCCTCAGTGTCACACCCGTACCGGACCGGGACCGGCAACGGGATCGCAACCCTTCATGTTGCGCCCGCACCTCGCTCAGCCAGTGAGCGGGAACCGGTCTGTATGTGGGATCCGAGCCCTCCGGCGGGAGCGCCGCTGCGCTCTCAAACGGCGCACTGTAGCAGTGCTCCACCGGGCCGGCCCCACAAAGGATTGGTTTTTAAACAAACTTATGACTGCTTCCGCCAAAAACATCCCCGAGCCCACAGCTGGCCTTGGCTGACGCTGGCAGCTCGCCACCAGTTTCTCTTCCAGCAAGAAGTTGCTTGTGTAACAATGCCTGAACAGAAATGACCCCGTTTTGTTAAACCTTTGAATCAAAAAACTTGTTCTCTCCTGTAACTGAAACCACAGAGTCTGCAGCTAATTGCCAGAACACAATGACACATTGTACACAAAATAATTCAAGAAAAATTATTAACCCAGATGGTCATTCTTTACTAACTTACTAACCTGATTTTAGTTGAGAATAACAGGAACTGAACCCATGGAGAATGAAGTATGACGCTGGTCACCTCCCACCCAGGAAGTTCCTTGATGATTATCTGAAACACTCAAGCATGTCTGCACGTCCCTGCTTGGTCACCATGAATCAACTTTCCATCACAGGCCCCTATAAAACCTTTGGCAAACCTGGGAGAGGCAGAGATGGTCTTTAAGACATAAGCCCACCATTTCCCCAGGCTGCCGGCTTCCTGATTAAAGGCTAACTTACCTTATGCCAACTCTCGTCTCTTGATTATTGACTATTGAGCAGCGAGCAAATGGACCTTTGGGGTCTCCATAACACTTGTCTGGTTTAAGGGAAATGCGTGAGGTGGGGAATAATCCTGGGATGGGGGTAACACAGGTGGACATTTAATTTTCACTCTATTTTTTTCATTTACCATCATGTGCATGTGATATCTTTTAAAAACAAAGAATTTGTTTTTATAAAAAAAAATTCCAGATCCCTCTTCAATACTTCCTACCTCCCCTCTCAAGCCCCTAACGACCAGCTCACCAGCTGGCCCTCCTCCAGCAAGAAATGGAGGGGCCTGAGGGGTGGTGAACAACTCCAGAAGAAAGGTATATTTACTGATGGGTAAACTGTTTAGAAGGTTAGCGTTAGTCCCCTTCCTCGATTAAACAGGGATTCAAATAACCTACCAAGGTAAGGGAGAAATAAGGACCCTAAAACGCTCGGAATCGTGAAGAGTGAAGCAAACTTAAAGCAAATTGTCATTACAGTATTCGAAAGGGCCAAGGCGCGCGCGCGCGGCAGGCTGGGATTTGTAGTCTTTGGGGGGATCACAACGCGGCTGCGCAGGGGAGCGGGCGCTCTACCGAGCGCATGCGTGTGGCGGCGGCGCCAGGACCGATTGTGCCCAGGAGGCAGCGGCGGCCGCGCAATCGTCCGAGAGCGCACTATGGCGGTGCCCGCCACCTCCATGGGGCCTCCGGCGCTGGGCCAGAGTGGTCCCGGCTCGATGGCCCCCTGGTGCTCAGTGAGCAGCGGCCCTTCGCGCTACGTGCTCGGGATGCAGGAGCTGTTCCGGGGCCACAGCAAGACGCGCGAGTTTCCGGCGCACAGTGCCAAGGTGCACTCGGTGGCCTGGAGCTGCGACGGGCGTCGCTTAGCTTCGGGGTCCTTTGACAAGACGGCTAGTGTCTTCTTGCTGGAGAAGGACCGGCTGGTGAGCTGCCGGGGCCTGGCCCAGGCCAGGGAGAGGGGCTGTGGTGAAGCGACGTGTGGTGATGAGCGAGAGAAGGGGGAGGAGGGGTCGAGGGGGTGGAAAGGAGGAGGGTCTTGAGGGCAGAGGGAAGGAGGGAGTGTAGAGATGAGGAGAAAGAGGAGTGTGGGGGGACGAGGGGTGTGGACGTGCTGAGGTCGTGACGGGTGAGCATGGGAAGTGAGGAGAGCAGGACTGGTGGTGGGGGAAGGTGGGGTGTGTCGCGAGCGTGGTAGTAAGGAGGTGGGTGTGGTGAGGGAGGGTGGACGTGAGGAGGACGCATGGGATGAAGGTGAGGTGGGGCCTGGGCTCCCTGTGGTGGTGCGGAGGGCCCCTTTGAAAGTGATACAGTGTCTTGGGAATGAGCAGGTGGGTTGGGACGTTGTGGTACAGTAAGGGTGGAAGGCCAGGGAGGGAAAAGAAGTAAGGGCACTACTAGTGTAGAAGCTGAGAACAGTTCAGAGTGATTGGGGAGGAGGGAAGGGAAGATATTGGGAAGAGCTTTGGAAAAGGGGCTTGGAAGGACTGGTTTCTTTTTAATTATCCAAATCTTTGTTGGTCTCAAGATACTTTGGTTTGAATAAGGTTAAGAAGTTACATATGGAGGTAGGTACTTCTGTGTGAAGTAACATGTGGATTCTGTTCCTTCAGGTCAAAGAAAACAATTATCGGGGACATGGGGATAGTGTGGACCAGCTTTGTTGGCATCCGAGTAATCCTGACCTCTTTGTCACTGCCTCTGGAGATAAAACTATTCGCATTTGGGACGTGAGGACTACTAAGTGCATTGCTACTGTGAACACTAAAGGTGACTATTCAGAGAGAGGGCAGTAGGAGGATAAGCTACTTGTATTCATTCATCGACCATTAACCAAACATCTTCTCATTGTCTGGTACTCTGCTAGATATGAAACATTCAGAGCTGAATAAGACAGTCTCCAGCTCCAAGGACTCCAAGGACCTCATGGTTTAGTGTGAGGAGAGAGACAAATGTGTAAAAATAACATATTATGACAGGATTCATTTTATCATGGAGATGTGTACAATGTAGATACCCAGAATGGAAATGTCTGTGTCTACCTGGGGGCAACAGAGAAGGCCTCACAGAATGTGAGCAAACCATTAGAGTAGCCATAGGAATTAGTGGTCAGGGTGCAGTGGCTGAGAATGGGGGTAGTACTAGGAAGGGACACCATGTGGAAAGGCATGGAGAATTTGGGAAATTCAGATATGTTAGAATGGGTTGAAAGTGGTCTGGAAGAAAATGACCAGAAGGTTATGCAGTGCATTTATAGGCTCTGTTCTTATCGAGTATTAATCTTGAGGCCATTTATCGTGATTGACTCTAAGATGTCATTGATTGTAAGATACACTAATATTTTATGTGCCATTAGAAAAGAAAGTTGCTGGATAATCATGATACACCAAAAATTATGAGGTGCATTCTGATACATTTTAAGATGCATGATACTAAAATGAGAAAAAAAATATGCATTTTAGAATAGATAAGTAGAAATTTTTAATTGATGAGTTCAGTGTCATGTGTGATTTAGGTGGTACATGGATGAACATTAAAAACCAGTTATGAATATTTTAATGTCTACTAGAAGAAAAAGAATTAGCTCATAGAATCTATTGCTTGATTGAAGCTAAATTTAAGTAAATTTTTTTTGAATCAATTTTAAGAAAAATCTTGAATAAAGAAAAGTATAGCTGTTACATGGATAGGACAAAAAATTGTGAAGGTGGCATGTGGATGACTGGAGTTTGAGAAATGCTGGTATAAGAGAGAATAAGGGGCTTTGGGATCAAATCTGGGTTTAAATCTTGACTCTGACTTCATAGCTTTGATGCTTTGGCTCGTCTTATTTTCCATTTCTTCATCTGTAAAATGTGGATAATAAAGTGTTCCTTAGACAAGTATTGTAAGGACAAATGGGGAGATTTGCACAAAAATGTGCTGGACTCATAGTTGATGATAAGTGATTCCCTTCCATTGACTAATACCTTAATGAATGAGCTCTGAAGATAATTCTGGTCATCTTTCTAGGATAGCAAAATAAACTTCTGGAGGAATATGGGCAAACAGATTATCTTGCTGATTATATCTGTGTTCCCAGGGGAAAACATTAATATCTGCTGGAGTCCTGATGGGCAGACTATTGCCGTAGGCAACAAGGATGATGTGGTGACCTTTATTGATGCCAAGACACACCGTTCCAAAGCAGAGGAGCAGTTCAAGTTTGAGGTCAATGAAATATCCTGGAACAATGACAATAACATGTTCTTCCTGACAAATGGCAACGGTTGTATCAACATTCTCAGGTGCGGGGGTTTGAGCTTAGGGGACTGTCATATCTTTGGGCTGGGTGCTTGGCAGATACAGAGATGAGCTGGGTGTGAGCTTATCCTGAAGGAGCTTAAAAGGCAAATAGGAATAAAGAATCCTAACCTCTGTTAAGCACATTTTAGCCAGGTACTTTATATTTTACTGAGTCCTCACAGAAATCCCAGGGGGTTGAATGTATGCTTCCCATTTGACAGATAAGGATTTGAGGTTCAGAGAGGTTAAGTCACTAGTCAGCTAGTGGGCACTAGAACTGGATGCACCCTGAATTGTGTTTAATTCATACCTTTAAAGTTTGAACTTAGAAGTGAAGCTCCAGTGAAGCCATCTCCATATTTCCCCCTCTAATAAGGTTAGAGGCTTATTCTATGTACTTCTTGTTGGAAGCACTTCTCATACTATATTGTAATTGCATGTTTACTTGTCTTTATCTCCCATTAGACTGTAAATTACTGTGTTTGCCTTTTTTACTGTTGAATCCCTAATGCCTAGTCTAGTACCTGCTGTACATAGTAGGATCTCAGTTCTCTAAATGAATGAAATTGTGGAAGTGAAATTCAGATTCTGTTCAACTCTATTCATTCTGCTATCCTGGGTGAGCAATGTAATGCAGAGTGAGATAGATACTGTGTTAGAGAGGCCAGGAGTTTGCTGTGGAATCCCAAGGAAAGAACATATATCATACTGACTGTGGGGTTGAAGGAGGCAGCTTCTGAGCTTGATCTTGAAAGATGAGTAGAATTTTAAGAATCAGCAACAGGGAACTGCACAATTGACAAAACAGGTGTGAATGAGCGTGACTCATTTGGAAAGTAGGTCAGGATTTGGGGAGTGGTGGTAGATGATGTATATGAAGAGAGGGCATGATAATGGGAAGATAAAGTTGAAATATACTTTGGGACCAGATTATACAAAACATTGAATTTTATGCTTAGTAACTTGGATTTTATTTTGTAGGCAGTGGGGATTCATTCTACAACTTTTTTTAAAAAACCTTTTTATTATAAAACACGGATATTGAGAATTACAAAAAAATGTATAACTTGATGAATTGTTATATGCCTAATACCTGTGTAATTCCACCCAGGTTGAGAAATAGTACTTTCTGGCCACCCCAGAAGTCCATCCATGTGTTTTGTCCTAATCACAACTCCCTCCCTCAAAAGTAAACACTATCTTGACTTTTATAGTTTCTTTACAGTTTTATCTACCTAGGTACATTGCTAGACACTTCAGTTTTGCTCACTTAAAAAAATTTGATGTCTTTTGAGTCTGTTAAACTACAGGGTCTCCTTCCATCCCTTTCTTTTCCTTATAAATTAGCTGTTGAAAAACCAGACCGTCAACCTGTGGAGATTCTTCCAGTCTGGAGTTTGCTGATTCTGTATGTTTGTTTTTTTCGTGGAATACTTTCATAAAGAGATACTTCCTCTCATTTACTATTTGTTTATCCAGTAATATAATTAATTTAAGAAAGGCAGGTTAAATTCTTGATTCTTTCCTTTTGTCATCAGATAATGAAATAGTTCCCTATCACTTCTAAAGATGACAAGTTAGGTTATTTTTTAAGGATCATTATGGACTCATGTATTTAGACATAGTTGTGTTTCAGTCTGTTGTAATGATTATCCTTATTGAAGCTCAAGTTATTCCATTTTTGGCGAATGAGAGCCTCATCGGGTTTATTCCCGAGTCCTTTTTTGACATATAATACTTTTTTTTTTTCTCTCTCTGGAATCTTAAGATATTCCAACCTTATCTTATGCATTTCCTGCCCCAGACCTTTAATCAGAAATTCTCTAAGAAGCCCTAGAGTCTTAGAAAATGATACTGAAGCTAGGAACACCCATTGCTGCTGGGTTGGTCATTGTTTCTAGGATTTTCCAATGGACAGAACTAGAAAATATATGCATATATTTTTAAAGATAAAGTACTCGTGAATTCACACATTGTGGTGGTAAGTAGTAGTATTATTCTGAGACATCTGTATGTTTAACATGGGATAAAGGTAACAACCGTGGGATATTTTAATTCCGTAATTCTCTGTGCTCTTGAGAACCTGAATACTCAGTTTGGAAGGAAAGAGATATATTCTAATACTGAAGAGGTTTATCCCTTTATCCCATGTTAAACATACAGATGTCTCAGAATAACAGTACTCCTACCACTACCACTAATGCAATTATTTAAAATAGTAAAAATGTTTTGCTTTTTGCATATGTTTTCCCCATTCTTCCCCATTTAAAAAAATAGTTAGGCTGGTCGGTTGGGTCAGTTGGTTAGAGCATGGTTTTATAACACCAAGGTCAGAGGATCTGGATCCCTGTACCAGCCAGCTACCAAAAAGAAAAAATAGTATCATATATTATGAGTGTATACAGCTGTTACATATTATACCCTCTCTTTTAACCATATTTGATTTCTACAAGAAACTATATTTAATGTTCATCATTAGCTCTTATGTTCATAAATCTCTAGTCATTTTAGTTGTCAGAGCTCATTCTCTACTTAAGATTCCTCAGGAAGCATTTATGGGAATATTAGTCCCTGAGTTCTTGTATAACTTACTTATACACTTATAAAACTTATAATTCTTTATTGTGCATATTATTTGTATTCGTTATATTTGAAATTCAGTTTTGCTGGATGTAATTTTACTATTCTATGTCTTGATGTTGGCCTGGGTTCATATTCTCAGTATGTGTTGTGCTCTTCAATAGGTAGTTTGAAATCTTTTTTATTTCAGGAAAGTTTTCCTAGTCAATCCTGGCTTTTTTGTTTTTGTTTTTTTCTTCCTTTTTTGGCAGCTGGCCAGTACAGGGATCTGAACCCTTGACCTTGGTGGCACTCTAACCAACTGAGCTATCTGGCCAGCCCCAAGAAAGTTTTCTTGAATTACAGTTTTTGGTATTGCTTTATTGTCTCACTTGGTTTTCTTCTTCAGTGTCTTCTATTATTGTCTTAGCATCACAGTCCTCTTCTGCAGTTTGATTGCTCTCTGTCTTGTTTCTCAGCTACCCAGAGTTGAAGCCTGTGCAGTCTATCAATGCCCATCCTTCTAACTGCATCTGCATCAAATTTGACCCCATGGGCAAGTACTTTGCTACAGGAAGTGCAGATGCTTTGGTCAGCCTCTGGGATGTGGATGAGTTAGTGTGTGTTCGGTGCTTTTCCAGGTGAGAGATTCTGCCAGCAGTTCCCCTGTTGGGTAAATTAATTTTATTTCATCTTTGGTAAAATTGTACACTCCTCTTATTGGGTAATCCTAATGACTCCTATGTCTACCCTGTATTATAGGCTGGATTGGCCTGTGAGGACTCTCAGTTTTAGCCATGATGGGAAAATGCTGGCATCAGCATCAGAAGATCATTTTATTGACATAGCTGAAGTAGAGACAGGTAACTTAATGAGAATCTTCTCTTTTATCTCTGGCCATCAGGACTTCTCTTGTCATGTGTCTTCATCACTGTACCAGCATTATCACAAATGAAATTGTCTCCTTAAGACAAGCTTAAGTAGGAAGAAAAAAGCATTCCTCGTGGTCCCACTATATAACTACAACCTTTTTTAATGTTAAATATTTCTATCTTTTGCCTGTATGTAAACTTGAAAAAAAAATTTTTTTTCAAATAATTTAAGGAGTTAAATTCATATTACAGCGTGCCAAGAGAAAGAGTTAGCCCTGTGTGTGCTGAAATGGCAGATCTGCAAGTCATATTGCTGAATGAGCAAAGCAAGTAGCCAGTCTGTTCATGGGATGTGTTCCTATTTAGGTAAAGAAACTAAAGCTAAATTGATAGAAAAACTTTTAGAAGAATTTATATCAGGCTTAGAAGATTGGGAGAAGGCTGTGCAATAGGGAAAATTAGGATGAATTTTAACATAAATTGTTAATTTAATTATTAATTATTACTGAAATTAGTTAAAACTAAAAATTCAGTTCCTCAGTCACCCTATGCACATTTCAAGGACTTATTAGCCACATGTGGCTAGGGACTACTGTATAGGAGTGCAGAACAGGACATTTCCATTGCAGAAATTTCTGTTGTACGGTGCTGTACCCTTGTATTGTTTGAATTTTGTGCAGTAGCATATCTTCATATATTAGTTTGTGTAATGCATGCTCATTATAGAATATTTGGAAAATGCTAAAAATGTCAAAAAGAAATTAACACTCACTCATAGGTCCATAATGTAGAGATTACCATTGCTAACATTTTGGTATATTTCCTTCCAGTCTTTTCCCCCATATATGTATTTTTTTATATTATTGGAATCATATAGTAGATAAAATTTTGTGTCCTGCGTATTTTTTATAGTTAAATTTAAAACAAAGTAAGAAATAATTTCAATTTTATTCCTAATGGCATATACAACAGAACTTCATTTTAATACATTGCAGTTGTTTCAGCTTTTCAGAAACATCATGCACATTGCACCAGTCTGTTTAAACTTTGATGGTTTGGAATAGTAGTGTTTGTCTCATACAGCACCATATGTACCATCCAGAGAGTAAACTTTTCAATAAATTATCAAGGTGTTAAAGTTTATGAAGCCACATCATTTTTTGGGAAACATTTTAGAAGGCCTCTTCTTCATGTCTACTCTGTTTTTCTTGAACTGTATAAATCTCTTTATCTTTGAATCTTTAAATCTTAAATCTCTTTATAACAAATGACATGGAATTAAGGGCCTAAAGAGAAATGAAACAGGCATAGCAGCTTCAGAAACCATTCTTTGTGTCCATATAACTCCGGAGTTTGCTCAGACATGTAGCTATAGACTGCCAGGTCCTAACATCACTAAGAGTGGTTTTTTTAGGAGAAATGTGAACAGTCCCTGAGGTAGAATTACTTAAAAAAAATTATGTATGTATACATACACATACACATATGCATATGAATATAAATATATATTTTAATAGCTTTTTTGAGATTTAACTTAGATACCATGTAGTTGACCAGTTTGAAGCATACAATTCAGTATATCCTACATTTTTACATTAGCACAACACTATAGGCATTTTGCTACATTAATCTTAACTCTAAGATTGAAAGAAAGTTAAGCATAACTATATATAGTCATGTGCCACATAACAATGTTTTGGTCAGTGACGGACTGTATGTACGATAGTCTTGTAACATTGTAATGGCTATACCATATTGCCTTCGTTTGTAGTAGGCTATACCATCTAGGTTTGTGGAAGTATGGTATGATGTTTGCACGACAAAATCACCTAATGACACACTTCTCAGAACATATCCCTGTTGTTAAGCAAAGCATGACTATTAACAGCTTTGGAGAAGTTGTGTATAATTTCTGCAAGTAGGAGAAAGAAAACTTTTGGAAAAAATCTATTTGCAAGGCATTGTGGTTTGGTAAAAAGATCTGTGGCTTTGTAAACAGACTGATTTTATGTGCTATATCTGCTACTTTATTCAAGTGGAACTTTAAGTCACCCGTTTCTTTATAAAATGGGACTTAAAATTATTATCTGCATTGCTGGGTTGTCATTGGCATTCAATAAAATATAAACTATCTGATACTTAAGGATGCTCAGTAAGTGGTAGCTGCTATTACTGTCTTTCCAAGGAGTATAGAACAGGAGTTCAGAGGATAGGCTCTTAACACAGTTCAGATCCTACAATGCCACCTACTGGCTTGTGACCTCTCTGTGCCTCAGTGTTCTCTGCAAAATGAGGTAATGATTGCACCTATACTGTAGGGTTATTAAGTGGATTAAATGAGTTAATATAGGTAAGTAGTGATTGTGGCCTCTTATTATTAACATATTAATTGGTTTTTCTATATTTATTTCTATAGGAGACAAGCTATGGGAGGTGCAATGTGAGTCTCCGACCTTCACTGTGGCTTGGCACCCCAAAAGGCCTTTGCTGGCATTTGCCTGTGATGACAAAGATGGCAAATATGACAGTAGTCGGGAAGCTGGAACTGTGAAGCTGTTTGGGCTTCCTAATGATTCCTGAGAGGAGGCCCTGGCAGAGGCCTTCCTTTGTGTAGTTTGGTCTGTTCTCTTGGAGTTGGTGGGCACCCTAAATATTTGTTAATTGGTATAAATTATAAAAATCTTTTTGTTAGGCTGCCCATTCAAATTCCCTTCCTGTTTTTTTTGTGTTGGCTGTTTCCCTTCTTTCCCCCCAGCATGAGGTAGTTAATGCAAACTCTGCAGTAAAGGTAATTACCCCAGCATACCTTGTCCTCTGGGGACCTCATATCTTCCTTACTTTGGGGTATGTGGTAGACTCTGTTGAGCTTGGTAATGCTTGGACAATACCTAGTTTGGAGGGAGGGATAAAAAAGGGTGGGATGGGAATGAGGTTTTTTTAATGATGAAGAAAGAAATATATAATTTTGAGAATTGAGCATTAAATAAAACTGACTTTTTATTATGGTACTTCTAGGACTTTTAGAATTATAGTATTATTATGTTCTTATATTATTATAGGGAGATGTTGCAGTTTTGTACTTTAAAAAAATCTTGGAAATAGAGTTTAAATGTTATAATTCTGTTATTTATTTATTTATTTTTCCTTTTTGTCTTTTTTCGTGACCGGCAACGGAGCGCAACCCTCAGTGTCGCGCCCGTACCGGACCGGGACCGGCCACGGGATCGCAACCCTCGGTGTTGCTCCCGCACCTCGCTCAGCCAGTGAGCGGCTGGTCTGTATGTGGGATCCGAACCCTCGGCGGGAGCGCTGCCGCGCTTCCCAAGCGGCGCACTGAAGCAGTGCGCCACCGGGCCGGCCCTATAATTCTGTTACTTAATATGCTAACCAAAATTGTGAAGTCTAGGGACAAAGCATGAAGTGCATGGGCAACAGCAATCCTTGAAAATCATCAGTTGTTTATATGAGTGTGTGTGTATGCTGGGCCTCATTCTACAAAGGTTTAAACTAGCTGGCACCTCGTGGAAAGCAGAGCTTTATTAGTTCTTACCTCTTAAAGAAATGGCTCACGTAGGGGATTGTTAGTTAAGAGCAATATTTTGATTTTTATTGTATTTTATACAAAGTATAAATATACCTCAGTAAGTGATGTTTGTAGAGAATTTTGGAAAAAGCAGGTAAGCAAAAAGAAAAATCATTGTCCTAGCTCTAAGAGATAATACTATTAGCATTTTGGTGTATATCCTTCCTGTGCCTATATTTATATATTAAAACATGTTTATCTTCATAATGAAGGGTAAGCAAATCAAGTACGACAAGATAAATTAGGCAAGGTGCCCAGGACCATGTTGGATGATATTATAAACTTTCCATAAGTGTTTTTCTTTTTAAATTAATTAATTTATTATTTTTATTATTTTACATTCTAAGATGTTGTGGAGCAGTTGCAGGGGAGGGGGAAAGAAGAGGGAAATAGGGTGGGAGGAAGAGGAAGGAGGGAAGGGGATGTGGTTGGGGCCTGTGGCATCCCCCTCATTCTGGCAGGGGAGCCTGAGGGCTTCTGGTGGCAGCTCAGTCATGGCTGCGGATGTTGAGGGGGCGTGGCTGAGGCCCTCTGCCCCCCACTGCCCTAGCTCGGGAGCCTGGGGCACTTCCAGTGGTGGCTTGGTGGTTGTCCTGGGGCTGGATGCAGATGTTGGGGTGGCATGGCTGAGGCCCTTGGCCCTCCCACCCTGGCTCAGGAGCCAGAGTGCTTATGGCAGCAACTCAGTGGTTGTTGCTGGGCCGGATGTGGATGTCAGGGGAGTGTGGCTGAGGCCCTCGGTCCCCCAATGCCTCAGTTTGTGAACCCAGGGTGCTTCTGGCAGTGACTTGATGGTTATCACGTGGATGTCAGGGGGGCATGGCTGAGGCCCTTGGCCCTCCCCTGACCCTGGCTTGGGAGCCTGGGGGGGCTTCTGATCCTTCTAGGTTTTATAGATGTTCTTTGGTGGTGTTAGACCTTTACTGGTTAATATTAGAACTTTGTCTCTGATCTGTGGGTTTTTTGTTTTTTCTTTCAGTTCTGTGTTGGAGTATTCATTATTCCCACCACTTAAACTCTGCACTAGATCTAATTTGTTGTCCTTTGGTTTCTTCTGAAATGAGGGAACTTCCTGTGGGAACCAGCACTTGAGCCCTGTGGTTGAGCTAAATTGTTGTTTTGCTGCTGATACTCTGGGGAAGGCTTTTTGTGCAGCTCAGGTTTTAATTGTTGACCTTGTAAGCACTTCTGGGTCTTGCGAGGTCCAGTACACCTGGGTTGTGTGGAAACTCTGGTCTGGGCCTGAGTGTTTTCAGCAAACTGTACCCCTGCAGTGTTATATTCCTGACCAGTCTCTACTGAGTGGGCCTGTGCTGATTTGAGGGCATATCAGCTGTCCATGCTGTGTCCCAGTGTTCCCCTGGTGGGCCAGTCTCCTCCGCCCCCTGCACTCCAAACACTTTCCATGAAGTGGGCCATGCACTAGTCCCTTGCAGTGACTCACCATCCTCTGAATGGCTCCTGTTTTCAGTTGTTTGTGGCCTCTTGCTCCTATGTGGGTCCATGGAACCCTGTTAAATGGTCTTGCTGGCCTGGGGGCCACCAAGGCCCTCTTCTCCACTGCAGCCTCCAAACAACTTCATACGAAGGGCATAGCAGGGGCTTTTGTCAGCTTCTGCTCTGTGCATTCACCAGGGCCAGCTACGAAGTGGTTGGGACTCGAAATGGTCCTTCCTTTCTCTCATCGTGGCTTCTCCTGCCTTCATGAACTATGTAGGTCCCTCCTCTTCCCTGAGCTCTAGCCAGCATTCAGTGAGTCTTAATAGACATTTTTAGTTATTGGGCATTCCCTACATGTCTGGTACTATAATAAGCACTTTCCATCAGCTGTTACTCAGTTTTTACAGCAGCCTTCTGAGGTGGGTATTATCACTGTTTTACTACCTCAGGGAGTTTAACTCAATATTACTCATCAAGTGACTATTCAGATCTAGTTTGCTTAAAGGCCCATATGCCTTCTATTGCATTTGGGCTACTCTGCTTCTGCAAATATTGCTGTTCTCATTTCACAGGTGAGTAAACCCTGGCTCTGAGAAGTCCACTGTTGGCCCAGGTTAGGGAATGATTCACTGAGCCTGGTCTTCAGTCTCAATAGTGTTTCCACCAGCCCCCAAAACAGCCTATTATCTCCCATCTTCCCTGAAGAATTGTCTTTTCAGTTGCAAATCAACTTGCCATCTCATTATGTCAGAAGTTCAATGTTCATGTTATTGGGAGTAAACTTTGATGCATTATTTTTTGTTTTTG
Organism: Galeopterus variegatus; assembly: GCF_000696425.1. Taxonomy (NCBI): domain Eukaryota; kingdom Metazoa; phylum Chordata; class Mammalia; order Dermoptera; family Cynocephalidae; genus Galeopterus; species Galeopterus variegatus. The sequence goes on along the minus strand of NW_007727465.1, from coordinate 607,692 downwards.
CAGTGATCTGTCATTCTTGTGGCTTTTGCTGTCCTTAATATTGGAACCAGATGCTGAGGGTTGGGTCTAGGCCTGTGGTTTACTCCCTATGGTTTGAACGAGTTTTCTAGTTCTGCAGAGCTGGAAGGATACCATTCAGAGTCACATGTGGCCAGTTGTTATTTGGTCAGTCCGGGTGTTTCATGCAGTTGCTACTCCACACACAGCAAGCCAGAAGTGGGTGGTGAGGTCAGCTATGAGCTAGACTTTAGTTGGCAGGGCAAGTCTGGGATTTGCTGTACCAATGATCCATTTGCTGTGTTGACTAGATTTACATACAAGTCAGGCTAAGAAACAGGGAGTTAAGATATCCCTTGAGATCCTGGTATCTTTGTGGTAGGAGAGGATGAGCCATGACACATGTTAAACTCATGAGAGGTAGGTGTATGTGCCTTGTGGGTTCACCCCATCATAACCTGTGTGGCTGTGCAGCTGGCATCCTGGCCGAGGGGATTGGGAGGTTAGAGCAGAGTGTCCTGGCCAGAGGCAGGTAGATCCAAGGTACAGGCTAATCCCAGAGCAACTAAGCTCTCCTCAGCAGGAGACTGAGGTGTAGAGTGCCGGAGGAATCAGGAAGAGGCCAATCCTGGGAGGTCCCAGAGGGGAGAGAGAGAGAGAGCGCACGCGAGAGAGAGAGAGAGTGTGTGTGTGTGTGTGTGTGTGTGTGTGTGTGTGTGCGCGCGCGCACGTGTGTTTATGTGTATGTATGTGTATATGTTAGGAGCTGGTTGGAGTATGATATATGTGAATGGGCTCAGTTGAGAGTGGCCAGAAATGGGATAGATATGCTCTTGAGCCCTTTCATGTTTTAAAGATGAATTCTAGTCTCTAAGGCTTTTAGCCACAAAGGGGATCTTGAAATGTCTACCCTCTTTGGAAGGAAAAAAGCCCATAGACAGAGTTAAAAGTTAAGCCTTATCTTCAGGAATGGAAGGAAAAAAGCCCATAGACAGAGTTAAAAGTTAAGCCTTATCTTCAGGAAGGGAGTAGAGATCATATATATAGAGTGCACTGCAAACTCAAAATACCTATATGCAGGTGAGGTGTTGTCTTCTTTTCTCTGTAAAGCACTGTGGTGCAGTGGAAATAACACTGGCTTCACACTTGGGTAAAGTATAATTACCCAGCTCCAGCAGTGATTTATCTGAACCGACTTTCCTTGTCCGTAAAGTGGGGATAATTAATCTCCTCCTTGGGTTGTTAGGAGAATCAAATGAGATAAAGTATTTGTAATGTGTCCAGCACGGCATCTGGCACATGGGAGATGCCTAATAAATCCCTTCCCTTGCTTGAGGTGGAGCAGCTCTCAGTGAGAGCACAGGGGCTGCCTGCAGAGACATGTCATCAGTCCATCAGCTTTCTTGGCTCCACATGCCACAGCTGAGTGAGCCACGTTAATCATTCCAGGAGTAAGTGCTGTGAAAAGAGGAGACTTAACCCACCAGTCCTTGGGCATGGTGGGAGGTTCAGAGAAGTATTAGATCTGCTTTGTGCTTACAGTGTGATTGGGCCCCTGCTGGATTATGTGTGTATGTCAACAAGTAGGGCATAACTCAGAAGTGCATACTAATGGGTGAAATAAGAGGAGGGCAAAGTTCTTGTTAGCTGGGTCCACTGGGAAAGGATTCGATGGAGAAGAGGGGGCTCATGCAAATCTTGAACATGGCAGATGTGAATATAGGGCTGAGGACCTATGAGAAGGAGTGTGACAGCTTACAGCACAGCCGAGGTGGTGGCAGTGTCCTGGGATGTGGAGATGATGGTCTGGTGGAGTATGAGATAGGGTTGGAGGGGAAAGGGAGGGAGGGGTGTCAAGCTCTGGATGATTTCAGTTTGGACTGGCTGGTAGTGTGGCCATGTGAATAGGGAGGAGACAGATATACCTGGGTTCAAATCCTTTCTTCCACTGCTAACTGGGAGTCTTTACCTCCAGCTTGCTAATCTTTATAATGTTCATATTGACAGTAGGGCTTGAGGGTTAAATGAGTTGACATAATGTAAAATTCCTTGTGCATTGTGGATGTTCAGTAAATAGCAGTTATTACTGTTATGTAGGTGTTAATACCATTTGCATGTGCTGTGTAAACCTTCCTTCCTTAGGAAGGGGCTTTCACTGTCCCCTGGGTTCATCACATTTTGTGCAAAAAGGAGGGACTAAATAATATAGTTTAGCCTTTAGTAAAAAGGGAATGAGATTTGCAGAAAAAAAATATTTAACACTTATTTTTTTGTACCCATTTATAGAACTAATGCACTTTGTTAACTCCTAGGGACACTAAGTTGAAAACCAGTTAGCTGATGATTACAGATTTACTAATAATTTACAAGTCAAAATTGTTGCCACCATGGAGCCATAGTTTTTGAATTTTAAAACACACAGCACCTCAGTCTCTTACCATTAGGAGAAGCATGCTTGAGTGTGAAAACATGTCTGCCTGACCAGCAGGGTCACGGTATCAAAGTTACTGGGTAAGTTACTTGCCATGACTGGAATGTTGTTCGGGATCACTGGGCCACCATGGATCTGCCAAGAACAAGTTGCTAAGCCCAGCTTATTTCCTTTTACCTTCCTGATAAGGTTACTAGAATACAGGTCAGGGAACAGCACAGATACAGCAAGGAATCTGTCAGAACATCTCAGGATGTCCTTGAGGACCAAAGGAAACCTGGGTGGGCACAGGTCAATTTTTAACTGGTCATCAACTACCTGAATGGGGATTAATGTCAACTGGAGTTCAGGTTGAAGATGATCAGGGCCATGGTTGTTTATCAAACATTTATGTCTGTGTCTTCACCAAAATGATGGCTGAAGTGCTTCACTCAACTCAGAGAGCAGGCCCTCCCACCCTCTTTTGGGTTGACCAAAAATTGAGCTCTCCTATGCACTGTATTAGGGAGAGAGGGATAAATCAGACCACTGCACCTTGGACCCATTTTATGGATGAAAACTGAGGTTCAGAGAGATTCGGGAACTTGCCCAGGGTCAAATGACCAAGACCTGAGTTCGAAGCCCATGCTCCTTCCACTGTGTTATGTCCTCCACTTGAGTCCGAAATCCCAGCTATTTAAATTCAGCCTCCGGTAGATGTGGCAAAACAATATCACAGAGGTAAAGGCTTAGGAGTCTGTCAACATTGGGATTCATCTGGTTCTTTGTGGCAAAGGTGTCATGCTGCTGATGGACAGAAATCGGAGAGGATGGAAGCTTAGCTTGGTGAACTGAAGGGAAATAACTTATTAAGGGCAAGAGCATTCATTCATTCAAGCAGTCACTCAGCACCTATCCTGTGTTGGGCCTGACCAGAGCTCTGAGTGTACAGATGGGAAGATCAGCCAGTCTGTGCCCCAAAACCCACTGCCTAGTGTGGAGATGCTGACAATTCCTTGTGATAGTGATTTCATAAAAGCAAGTCAGATCACATCTCTCCCTTGCTTACAACACTTCATTGGCTTCTCAGTGCACCCTCCTTAAATCTATCTTCCCATTGGGCCGGCCTGTGGCTCACTCGGTAGAGTGCGGTGCTGATAACACCAAGGCCCCGGGTTCGGATCCCATATAGGGATGGCCGGTTCGCTCACTGGCTGAGCGTGGTGCTGACAACACCAAGTCAAGGGTTAAGATCCCCTAACCGGTCATCTTTTTAAAAAAAAAAAAAAAAAAAAATCTATCTTCCCAGGCTGTGTTCTCAGCATTTAGATTTTAATTTAGAAACCTTGTCTTTGAGTGGTGCTCTCTAACCTTAATTTCAGTATCTCTTCCTTTTGCCCCATTGCTCAATCTTTTTTCACCCACTTTAATTTTTTTTTTTTTTTTAAAAGATGACCGGTAAGGGGATCTTAACCCTTGACTTGGTGTTGTCAGCACCACGCTCAGCCAGTGAGCGAACCGGCCATCCCTATATGGGATCCGAACCCGGGGCCTTGGTGTTATCAGCACCGCACTCTCCCGAGTGAGCCACGGGCCAGCCCATCACCCACTTTAATTTTATTAAGAATACTTATCATGAGAATCTACTCATTTGCTTGTTTTGTGTAGTGTCCTGGGGACCTTGTCTGACGCATTTATTGCTGTATCCCCAGTCTCTAGCATGGTGTTCAGTACTATCAAGCAGGTGTTCAATAAATATTCATTAAATAAATTAATGCATGGGAAAGGAGTTACCAGTTAGGGCAGAATGCCAACCAGGCTGTGGACACTTGGATTTGGCAGGGGCTATTGGGAGAGGAGGAGGGAAAGAGGCAGGGCAGAATGAACTGAGAAAAGTCAGGCTCCCATTTAACTCTCATAGTGTCCCAGAGAGGTGGGTGGTATAATCCCCAGTTCACACGATGTGAAGCGGGCTTAGAGTTATTTGTTTCCTTGCTCCAGTGATAACAGCTGTCAGGCAGAGAAGCAGAATCTAAACCTCTGTGTGTACCTCCAAGGCCCAGTTCCTTTCCACTAGGTCAGTTTTTCTTGACACTGGGTATCCACTCAAACCACCTGATGTTCAGTCCCTGCACCAACCAAGCTCCCTAGGGGATTCTAACATCCAACTTGGTTGAGAACCACTCTCCTAGACCCTGCTGTTTCTTTGGTCTATAGAAAAGTGAGTGTTGTCATAGAAATGGCACAGGAGTACCTGGGAGTGTGGAGAAAGAAGCTTCTTGAAGGAGGCATTGGAGCTTGTCCTAGAAGGGTGGGTAGGAATCTGGCAGGCAGCTCTTGGAGGAGTTTTGAGGCAGAAGGGCTGGTCTAGGCAAAGGCATGGGGATGTGAAGCATCCTGATCTGGTGTGGCAGACAAGGAACCAGGGCAGTAGTGGCAGGCAGTGGGTAGGGATGGGCTTTCCATCAGCAGTCCTTGCATTGAGGATTGAATGTTGACCCAAGCTTTGGACTTTTCTACCTTGTCTGTGATGGTCTAACCCATCTTAAATGGTTACTTGAGGTACCTTTCAAGGCTTTGGCATCTTCCAGCTCTTGTCCCACAATTATTGGGGTTTCAGAGAAGGAGGTCAAGACTGGAATTTGCCCATGAGGGCTTTTTGGATGAAATCAGCTGGATATTGTCTGAATCTCTCCATTAAAGAACTGTACTAGGAAACCTATGCCTATTTGGACATCACAGTCCACAGTTGTGGGACTTTGGCCCAGCTTCCTAATCAATTTGGCCCTGTTTGGCTTGGAAGTACTTGGGCTACAATGTCAGATGTTCCCAGACTCTAATCTTGGCTTTTATGCTAGCTGGCTTCATGAATGTGGGCACGTCTTGTCACTTCTATGAGCTTCAGGCTTCCCATTCTAGACTAGGATTTTCTCATAGGTGAGGAATAAGTGTCATCCAGTACGATCAGTACTAGGGGAGAGTTTGCACAAACACAGAAGGCACTCAGTTGGTTAGTTTCTGTCTCCCTCTAGTGCCTGCTTCCTAAGGATTTAAGAGAGGGGTGATAGGGGGGCTAGAAAAGCAGATTGGAGTAGCTGTGAAGGGGCCTGACTTCTGTGCTAAGGAGTTAGACCAAGGGACTTCCAGTGGGGTTTTAAAGCCTTTAAGCAGTTGAGAGTTGTGTTTTTGGAAGACCGCCTGGGGCAGCATGGAGACTTAATGATTCGGGGTTGAGAGTTCCTTGAAGCAGTACAGTGTAGTGCAGATCTTCTCACACTAGGGCACATCTGAATCCCTTGGGAGGCCTGTTAAGGCAAATGTTGCTAGGTCCTACCCCCAGAGTTTTCAGTTTCCTGTCCTGGAGTCAGAGGTCTGAGAATTTGAATTTAACAGCTTCCCAAGTAGATGGTGGTGGTGGTGCTGCTGAACTGGTTAGGTACATGGGTCCTGCCCAGGGTGCTGCTAGGTTTAAACTTTCGATCTTCCACATGTAGCTAGCCATATGGCCTTGGTCAAGTCCTCTGCCCTGTGTGAGCCTCAGTTTCCTCAGTGGGATACTACTCACTTCCAAAGAATGTTGAACAAATTCCATTAGATAATGTGTGTAAGCATTCAGTACAGCGTATGTATGAGCATTCAGTATGTAGTCAGCATTCAGTAGAAGGTGTGTTATTACTTTTATTAATATCAGTGAGGAGGTTCTTGCAGAAGTCCAAGGGAGGGATGAAGGAGGGGGCTGAACTAGTCCAGTGGCTGAGGGATGGAGAGAAGGGGATCCGGTTTCTCAGAGGCTCAAAGCCGGTGATCTGTCATTGGAGAACAATGCCTGCTGGTCCCTGCATGGCCACTAGAGGGCAGTGGAGCCAAGACTAAGGATGGAATGCCGTGTGTCCTGTCGGTTGGGACTGGTCTGTGCTTTCAGCCTTTATTCCCTCTTCTGAAGCCCGATCGTGTATTTGTGTTGGGCCACCCTCTCCCTCCCTGCTCTGTGTACTTGCTGATGTTTTTGGAAACCACTTTGCATCACAGGGCACCTCTTGAGCAAGAGTTCCTGCTTGTCTTGTGGCCTGGGATTAGCGGTGGCTGAAAGCCGCTTTCTGGCAGTTGTTTTTTATTTCTCAAGGGCACAGGCGGTGCAGAACATGGGGGCCTGCTCCCTGCCACCCAGCAAAGCCTAGAAGGAACCATAGTTGCTCTTCTGCCAGTTCAAAATTTGGCCTGTTCCATCTTGCATTCCTCCCCCGCTTCCCAGCCCTTGCCTGCACCCTTTGATCCTGTGGGTGGAGGAAGAAGGAAATTCCAAATCCTTAATCCATTTTGAAAGCTGGCTGGAAGCAGGGCTTTTTAGGGGCCTGCTAAACATCGTTGGTTAAATCATTTCAGAGAAGTGCAGGTGCTCTTTCAAGGTCGTAGAATGTGGTGAGGGAAAGAAAAAACTGGGATCATGTTTACAATATTTGATGGTGTACATTGTGCTAAGCCTTTGTACATCGACCTTATTTGATAATAATAATAAAAGGTACCAATGACAATAACTTCCACTTACTGGTTGTGTGAACCTGTGGCCAGGTTCTGTGCTAAGTGACTTTCATATATTAACCCTCATAACTGCCCATGAGGTATTATTAATCCTGAAGAAACTGAGGCTCAGGGAGTTTACAGTAAGAGATATAGGACCAAAGAATGGTGCTGTTAGAAATTCAAACCACTGTGTTTGACTCCAAAATCCAAGCTCTTTCCTTCAGAAATATTGGGCATGATCAATTCCATTTTTAGCCCACCTCTTTCCAGAAGTGGAGCATATAGACATTAGGAAGGATAAGGCCAGGGTTATGACGAAAGAGCCTGTGCCACAGCATAGTGTGTCAGTAAAAAGATGGATTTGGACCTGGATTCAAATCCTGGCTCTGCCCCTTACCACCTCTGTGACCTTGGGCAAAAATTCTTTGATGATTGAGCCATAGCGTCCTCATTTGTAAAATGGGGGATAATAACAGAAGCTACTTTGCTGGTTTGTTCTGAGGGTTAAATGTGTTAATACTTGTAAAATGCTTAGATCAGTACCTCGCACAAAGTAATACTTCAGCAAATGGTAGCTATTATCATCATCGTTATTTTTAACTGTTATGCTGCATTCATATATGTATTGTCAGTGCCTGGCACATATTAGGGGTTGGCTAATGTTTACTAAATTAAATGATCCCTTGGATTCAGAAAATATTTTCTGAGCTCTGGAAGGTGCCAGGTGCTGTCTTTATACAAAAATGAATCCATTTCAGATGCTGTCCCCAGGACTTCTCAATCTGGTAGGAGAGGTCAGGCATGGGCACTTAAAACTGCAGAAGGCAGAAACATTCAGAGGAAGTTCTGGCCAGTTTCAGAGGAAGTGGACTTTGAATTAGGCCTTGAAGTATAAGTGGAGAAGGAGGAGAAGGTGGGCTGGGCCAGAGAAAGCAGGTTTCTGTTGGGCTTAATATACCTCTAGCTTCACAAAGGGTCATTGAGTCAAGTTGGATTTTTATTCATTCAACAAATATTCATCCAGCATAGTAGGAGTCAGGCACTGAGACATAGTGGTGGCTTTGACCTAGTCCCTGCCTTCAAGAGGAAACAAGTGATAATTCAGTGTGGCAAGGTGGTTCTATTGACTGGGAACCTATTAGATGCATGGGAAAGACACTCAAATCAGACTGGTTTAAGCAGAAAGGAAATTCACTGGCTCATGTACCTGGAATATTTTCAGGCATGGCTGGATCCAGGGTCTCAAAATATGTCCTTAGGAAACTGTTTTTCTCTTGTCCTTGCTTTTCCCTGTGTTGGCTTCACTCTTTTATAGGCTCTCCCTTTGCCATGTCACATGTGGCTTCAGCAGCTCCTGGTTACCACCAGCTCAGGAATTGCAGAAGAAAGAGGGTGCCTCTTTCTCAGTAGTTTCTTTTAGCATTGTGGGATTGAGTCTCATTGGATATTTTTGGTCACATGCATTCACTATGGTCAGGGGGATCAACTGCCCACCCCTTCTTGGGGTAAAGTGAGTACAGGGCATATCAGTTTTTCCCCAATCACATGGACTGAGGAGGTGGGTGGTGGGGTGAAGGGGGTATGATTCCCCAAATAAAATTCAGATACTGTTACCAGAGGTAGGTAAAATGAATATTTAGGCAAAAAACAGATGTCTACTACACTACCATATGGGAGCAGAATAATTCACTGGTTGAGAGCTCTGGCTTATGACTCCAGTTCCCAGGGATGGAATCTCATTTCCACCATTTATAAGTTGTGTAACCATGGCAGGGTCACTTCACCTGTCATCCTGAGTCTCAGTGTCCCCATCTGCAATATGAGAGTGATAGTCCACATTGTTGGCTTGAAACAACATGAAAGCACATTGTAAAGGGACCTGGGAAGCTCTGGCAGGCATCACTGCAATTCATGTGGCATGAACTAAGAAGTCTCTGGATTGTTATCTGAGTAGCTTCAGGGCAGCTGTCCCCAGAGAGGCAGCTGGGCAGAGCAGAAAGAGCCAAACTGCCTTGGGTTCAAATCCACTTACTAGCTAATTTTCATCCTTCATGAAATGAAGGTCACCATTCCTGCCTCACAGGGTTGTTGGGAGAAGTGATGAGGTGATCTGTAGACAGGCTTGGCATATAGTGGTCTGTAACTCACGATAGATGCGTTCTTAGTCCAATTATTACTCCACAGCGTGCCAGGAGTCCAGGTGCAAATCTAACAGGACAGACTGTGTGCTGTATGAACAAAACCCAACGTTCTGGATAAAAGGTGCATGTGGCCAGCAACCAAGGGCCCTGGAGAGTCTTTGTAGACAGACCACCTTCCTTCCTTTCTTTCAGCTTGGGGTGGGTACAGATCCACAGAGGTTCATGTTCCACTATTAACTACCCCCTTGCGCTCCATTATCAGCCTGTTTTTCATTTCCATCACAAGGCTTTGAGCCAGACAGTTTGAACGGAATCTCATCTGGAGTGTGTTAGCTCTTCTCTCCCATCGCTGGCAGAGATCTGAGATCAGCTCTGCATTAGGACAAGTTGTAAGTAAACACACATTTGCTCAAATGTGGCCCTTCCACCCATCCCATAGTCTTATCTTAGATTTGGGCAGTTTCAAATCAGGGAACCAAAGTGTTTGGAAAAGACCTTAGAAATAATTTTATTCAGTCTACCCATTTTACAGAAGAGTAAGTTGAAGATCTTTGGTTAAGTTGCTCATGTTTATACAGATAACTTGATACAGCTAGAGCTGGAAATCAGTCTTCTCTCTCTCAGTCCAAAACTTTTGCCACAGTAGCCTGGTGCTTCAGTCATTTGTTCACTCCAGAAACGTACTGAGCATCTTCTATTGTATTCCAGGCCCTATTCTGGGCACTGTGTCTGCCCTTGAAGTGCTTACAAGCTTTTCATCTATTCATTCATCCATCTATCTCTCCATCCGTTTGTGCATTCATATTTCTATCCATGTAGTCATCCATCTGTCATTCATTTGTCTTTTCACTCATCTGTTCATCTCATCCATCCATTTGTTATCTGTTTATCTTTCTGTCTCCTTTTCTCTTCATCTGTCCATCAGTACGTCTGTTTATCTCTTCATCCATTTATCCAGCCATCAGTGTGTCTGTAATGCTGCGCCTGGGATTGATATAAGTAAAAAGCAATCATGGCTCTTTAGGCTTTCACACCTAGTGGGGTAAGACCCAAAGAAAGGATATAAAAAGGCTTTGGTTACACACAAAAAGGAACTTGGAATTTTGCTTCTTATTTTAGAGAAGGCTTCATTCTCAGGGTAAAAATAGAGCCACATCTTGGGTAGTAGTTTCCCAGTGGAGAAGATGGGGAAGAAACTTCTAGGATGAGGCAACAACATAGGCAAAGGCATGAAGGTGTCTGGTGGGTCTGGGAGGGAGAGGAATTCCTTGTCATTTGATCACTCCTTCAAGGAGTGAAAGTTATCGAAGGCTGTTTTGAAAGGACCTTGAATATCAGACCTGGAGCCAGAATATCAAGTCACCCTGTGGGCATTTGGAAACCCCTGCAGGGTTTTCAGCAGGAAGCAAAGTAGGTCAGTGAGCATTTTACAAAGATCGCTTTAGGTGGTTGGATCAGAGAGGTGGAAATTGGAAGTATGAGGAGTGTTTAAAGCCTGTTTCAACCCTAGGAGAGTTGACCTCATGGCCTAAATCAAATTGGCAATAGAGATGGGGGCCTGCGGGTGGGGTTTGAGCAACATGTGCAGGAAGAGTTAGCAGAACTTGAATGGTTGACTTAGCATATGTCAGAGATGTCTGTCTGGGTGGTAGATGACAGTGCCCATTTGCTTAAAGACCACAGGAGGAAGAAGGTTTGGGGGGAGGGTGCAGGGCATGGAACAGTAATGCATTCAGTTTTAGATGAGCTGCTTTTGAGGTGTCTGTGAAATAGTTGCAGAGATATCTAGGATGCACTTCCTTATAGGATCTGGAGCTTGTGAGAGATGTAGTTGGGGTGGAGATGGTGAGATGCTCAGAGTGTAGATAGTGTTGATTGCATGCACAGCAGCAGACACAAAGCTGGAGAGGAGGCCAGGGCCTAGACCTGCTTATTGGAGGGGAGATACATCTGTACTGCAGCAGGCTGTCCTAGAGAGGGAGAAGAGGAAGGCGTAAAACTGTGGCTTTTGATAATTGTACCATGGTTATGGACGCTGTTGACATTAGGGGGAGCTGGGTGGAGGGTGTTTGGAAACTGTGCTGTCTTTGTAACTCTTCTCTAAGTGTGAAATTAGTTTGAAACAAAAGTTGAATGAAAAAACAAAACAAGTGGATTGTACTGGGTGCAGCGGTGCATCCTTTATATGTGTGTTGTCTTTTCATAAACTGCTTTTTTGATGTACATGTTGACATACAATAAACTATGCATATTTACAGTACATAGTTTGATAAGTTTTGACATATGTATTCTCTCACAAAACCCATCAGCACAAGCAGGTAGTAAACGTACCAATCATCCACAAGCGTTTCTTCGTGTCTTTTTGTTATTCCTCTTCTGTGCCTGCACCCCCCTGCCCCCACCCAGCAGGCAACCACTGACTGCTTTGTGTCACTGTAATTTAGTTTGCTTTGTCTGGGGTTTTTTTTATAAATAGAACCATACAGCATGTATTCTTTTGTCTTGCGTCATTCAATCAGCATATTATTTTGAGATTCATCCATGTTGTTTTTCACTAAGTAGTTCATTCCTTGTTATTGCTGCTAAGTGTTCCATCCCACAGATGTATCAGTTTGTTTTTCCACTCACCTGTTGATGGCCGTTTGAATTGTTTCCAGTTTTGGGCTATTATATCAAAGCTTCTATGAACATTTCTGTACAGGTCTTTGTATGAATATATGTTTCCTTTTCTCTTGGGTAAATGCCTAGGAGTGAGATGGCCGGATCATATGGAAAGCATATGTTTAACTGCACCACCATGGGAGTTCCAGTTCTTCTACATCCTTACCAACACTTGTTATGGTCTATCTTTTTAATTTAAGCTATTCTAATGGTGTGTAATGGTATCTTATTGTGGTTTTAATTTACATTTCTCTAATGACTAATGATGTAGAGCGGCTCTTCATGTGTTTATTTGCCATCTGCATATCTTTTTTTGGAGAAGTGTCTGTTCAAATGTTTTGACCATTTTTAAAATTAGGTTGTGTGTTTTCTTATTGTTGAGCTTTGAGAGTTCTTTGTTTATTCTGGATATAAGATATAGACTCCACAAATATTTTCTCCCTGTGTCTTGTCATTTTATTATTATTATTTTTTTAAAGTGTCTTTCAAAGAGCAGAAGTGCTTAATTTTGATGAAGTCCAGTTTATTGATTTATTCTTTTACGGATCATGATTTTGGTGTTAGATCCAAAAAATCTTTGATATGATATGATACCCAAGGCCAAATATTTTTTTCTAGGTTCTCTTCTCAAGTTTCTTTTATAGTTTTAGGCTTCACATTTAGGTCTGTGATCCATTTTTGAGTTAATTTTTTTTAGATGATGACAAGTATAGATCTGAGTTTGTCTTTTTGCACCTGGATATCCAGTTGTTCTAACACCATTTGTTGAGAAAGTGATCTGCTCACTGCATTTCCTTTATACCTTTGTCAAAAATCTGTGTATGTGTGGGTGTATTTCTGGACCCTCTCTTCTGTTTCACTAATCTATGGGGATATTTTGGTACTGACATCACACTGTCTTGATTAATGTAGTTTTATAATAATTCAAGAAATCAGGTGGTCCGAGTCCTCCAACTTTGTTCTTTTTCAAAGGTGTGTGTGGGCTCTAGGTCCTTTGCATTTCCCTATAACTTTTAGAATTACTTACCAATTTGTACAAAAAGTCTTCCTGATATTTTAATTGGGATTATGTTGAATGTATGGAGCAATTTGGGGAGAATTGACATGTTAATAACATTGATTGTTCTTAATAACAGGGTATGTCTATAGGTTTATAATTTTTTTTTAAGCACTTTAACTCTGTTGCTCCATTGTTTGTCTTCTGGCTTGCATTGTTTTTGATGAGAGATCTGTGTTATCCTTATCTTTGTTCCTAGGTACATGACATGCTTTTTTTTTTTTTCTATTTTAAGATTTTCTCTGTTACTGGTTTTGAGCAATTTTATTATGATGTGTTTTGGTGTAAGTTTCTTGATATTTCTAGTTCTTGTAGTTTGTTGAGCTTCCTGAATCTGTGGGTTTATAGTTTTCATCAAATTTACAAAATTTCGGATGCTATTTCTTCAAATATTTTTCCGTTCACCATTTTCTTCAGGAGCTCCAATTAAACCACTTTAAGTTGTTCCATGGTTTACTGGCACTCTTTTCATTTTTTTTTTTTTTTTTTTAAAAGATGACCGGTAAGGGGATCTCAACCCTTGGCTTGGTGCTGTCTGCACCACGCTCAGCCAGTGAGCAAACCGGCCATCCCTATATAGGATCCGAACCCATGGCCTTGGTGTTATCAGCACCGCACTCTACCGAGTGAGCCACGGGCCGGCCTACTCTTTTCATTTTTTAAAAGTATTTTTTCCTCTTTGTGTTTCATTCTGGACAGTTTCTATTGCTGTCTTTAAGTTCACCAATATTTTCTCCTGCAATGACTAGTCTACTGTAAATCCCATCTGGCATATTTTTCATCTAAGACATTGTAGTTTTCATGTCTAAAAATTCAGTTTGGTTGATTGTTGATAACATTGTTAAAAGAAAAATAATTAAAAAAAAATTCAAGTTGAGTCTTTAAAAAAATACCTTCTATATGTCTAGTAAACATTTTGAAAATATTGAATATTTTTAAGATTTAATATTATGTATAAAATATAATAATGTTTAATATCCTTCTTTGCTAATTCTAATATTTGTGTCCGTTCTAGATTGGTCATGATTGATTTTTCTCCCCACTAAGTGTTATATTTTCCTGCTTCTTTTCATGCCTGTTAATCTCTTATTGGATGTCAGACATGAATTTTACCATGTTGGTTGCTGGCTATGTTAGTATTCAAAACATATTCTTGAGCTTTGTTTTGAAAAGCAGCTAAATTATTTGAAAACAGGTTTTTTTGTGTGTCTTCCTTTGAAGATTGGTTGTATAGGACCAGAGCAGTATCGTGTAGGGCTAATTATTCCTCACCATGAAGGCAAGCCTCTGAGTATTCTACCAAATGCCCTGTAGAGCTTGAGGCTTTACAATCTGGCTGCTAGGAGCAGGTGCTATTCCTGGCCCTAGGACCAGAATGTTCCTCTGATCCTCTCAACTGGGTCCTTCCCCAGCCTTGGATAGTACATGCTCAGTGCTCTGCTAAATCCTCCGGGAGGGACTCGCCAGGTATCTCCAGAGTTCTCTTTCTGTGTAGCTCTTTCCTCTCCGGTATTCTACTCTGCATACTCCAGACACCTTAGTCTCTCCCAAGCTCTGTCTCCTCAACTCCAGTTGTCTGCCTTGCTTCCCACTCCCTGCCCCATAGCCTGGATCCTCTTTCAGACAGCGAGGTAGGACAGCTGTGGGGCTCAGTTGGTTTGTTTTCTGTCTCCCAGGGATCATTATCTTTTATGGCCCGATGTCCACTGACTTGAAAACTGTTGTTTCATTTTTTTTTCTGGCTTTTTGGTTGTGTCAAGGGTGTGGATAAATCCACTTCCTATTACTCCATCTTGCTGCAAGCAGGTGTCCATTACCTTTTATCACATTATTTTTTTTTAAATCCCACGCTGGAAGGAACCTTCCTCTATAACAACAACCAACAGCTTGACAAAGCGTTTTCCCATTGTCCTGTGATTGCTTTGCTTCTCAAAGCAAGCCAGTGAGGTGGGTATTGTACCCCACTTTACAGATAAGGGAACAATCTCAGAGAGGTGAAGGGACTTGTCCAAGTCACACAGTCTTATAAGGCAGAACCAGGATTAAATCCATGTCCTCATTACACTTGTAGTTCCCAGAAGGGGAAACAGAGCCACACGAAGAGTTGGTATTATATATTTAAAAGTGTTTTGGGGTGGGGGTAATAGGTGGGCTTGGAGATTAATATTTACAAGATCATAGGGCTGGGAGTTTGGAGAGGGTCATCGATCTCTGTGAATGGTCTTCTTACTGTACCCACCCCCCTCTAACCCCATTCAGAGAAGGGAATGTGTCTTCTACATAATGCCTCTTGCCAGACAGGGGGATCAGCTTTTTGCCAGAGCTTCAGACCTGGGGATTTGGAACTTGGCCTGGCTTTCATTGGATATGGAGGGAGGGAGTGGAGAAGATGTAGGAAATGAAGAGTTCTGGTTGCTCAGGTTGGGGTGATGGGTACGAAGAGGGGAGTACCAGAAAGCCAGCGGGTGGGCTTCCTGGAGCTGTGGGATGAGCAGTGGGTCCAGCCAGCACCCACTGTCTTCTGGTTTGTGTGATTATCCCTTCTCCTCCCTGTTCCTCTGAGTGAGAAAGGTGGGGAAATAAAATAATGAAGCCGTGAGTAGGTGAGGTGTTAGGGAGACAGCTTGCCAGGGTGGGCAGCACAGATGACTGGCGGGTGGGGAGGGAGGTGGTGGTGGGAGGCACATGTGCAGATGCGAGTTCTGAGAAACCAGTGGAGGGGGCTCAGCCTGGGCATGCAGAGTCGCAGGTGGGGGTGCTGGTGGGTGACACCTGAGGCAGGTGTTCCCTGGGAAGTAGGTAATGTGGTCTTTTCCTGGCCATGGAGGAGACTTTGAAATGTTCTTGGAGAATTAATTTTTAGTGAGTTTCCTTTTGACTGGGTTTTTTAAAGTGTAGAACGGAATGGAACATAATAGCTGCCATTTATTAAGTATCTACTGTATGCTCAGAACCCATTTTACATGCATCAACCCATTTCATATCATAGTTACCTTGAGGTAAGTAATATTACTAAACCCATTTACAGGTGAGGAGTCTCAGTTTCAGGGATATGGCGCCTTGCTCAAGCACCCTCTGCACCCATCCATCCATCCATCCATCCATCCATCTACCTATCTATCTTATCTTATCTTATCTTATCTTATCTTATCTTATCTTATCTTTCTGTCTGTCTGTCTGTCTGTCTGTCTGTCTGTCTGTCTGTCTGTCTATCTATCTATCTATCTATCTATCTATCTGTCTATTTATCTATCATCTTTCTAAAATGAGAGAGATGTTCATTGTCCAGAGCTTAGATAGAACTCAGCCGGTAGTATTTTTGATTTGCTTTTTTCCAGGGCCTTTTTGGCAGATTTGGGGTGAGGGTAGGGGCTTGGGAAAGAAAACAAGATATTAAAGACACTGGATGCCAAAGATGGAAGGAAATTTCACTGTACCTTCTCATAATAACCCTGTCAGGTAAATACCTTTGAGAGGACCCCTATTATTTTGTCTATTGAGGAGCAATCCTTTATCTTCAGGGAAACGGGCCGCACACCCAGCACCCACCTCCCTGCCTGAGGATGGGTATTTGACCCTAGCTATGCCAATCGTAGAATTCCATCTCCTTGGCCATAGTAATTGGTCCAGGCATGAGCACATGACTCCAACCAGACCAACCATTTCCTTTCGTGGGATTTCTTTTTGTCTAAACTGGAGCGCAAAACTCTGTTACTCGTTTAGCAAAGGACAACAGTATGTCACACATTCTTCACCTTGTGGAGATACTGGTTTGAAACAATTCAACAGACATGCCAATAGAAGCAAAGAGAAGACACAAAGTTTCTCCTTCCCCCTTCCCAAAGCCCTGATTTGTGTTTGGAAAGCTATGTAGTCCAGAATGTTGTCTTCCCCCACGTCTCTCTCCCGACTCTAGAGGGGACCACTTTGCCCGGGCTGGGCCACTCAGCACATTCATTTCCCTACTGCAGCACTGCCAGAGATGGGCAGTACCAAAGCCAGTCCAATCAGAGCAAATTAAAGACTTACTGATTGCTGGGACACTGTTTGTTTTTCCTGTTGGAAGAGAACTAGGAAGCATGTAGCTACCTGGTGAGCATCCGTCTTGGGATCAGCAAGTAAGCCAGTTTTGGAAAAAGGTCAATACTTATCGGAAGAGAGATGAGCAAAGATTCTGGGCCTACCTAGTTGATCTGTCTTTCCTGAAACCCACCATACCTCTGGACCCTCCAGGTATGAGAGTCATAAATCCCCTCTATGGTTTAAGGTGTGTAGTAGTCTGTTTTGTGTTGCTATAACACAATTACCTGAGACTGGGTAATTTATAAGGAAAAGAGGTTTATTTGGCTTGTGATTCTGAGACAGCTGCATCTGGCATAGGCCTCAGGCTGCTTCTACTCATGGTGGAAAGTGGCAGGCAGACAGCTGGTACAGGCAGATCACATGGCAAGAGGAAGAGAGAGAGAGAGAGAGAGAGAGAGAGAGAGAGAGAGAGAGAAGGTGCCAGGGTCTTTTAAACAACCAGCTCTTGTGGGACTAATAGAGTGAGAACTCACTCATTACTACCCCCACCTAGGGAGAGCATTAAATCCATTCATGAGGGATCCGCCCACATGAGTCAATCAGTTTCCAACACTGCCATATTGGGGATCAAATTTCCACGAGTTTTGGAGGGGACAACACATCCAAACTCCATCAAAGTGTAACCTCAAGCTTCTCAACTGACTAGTTAGTCTTGATGCTATTTGAGTCCTGATTCCAGTCAGCTAAGAAGCCAGCTCCATGGATTCTTTCCTGGCCACCATTTTGTTATATGAACAATTGTACCTCTTATCTTGCTATTTTTTTTTTTTTTAAAAGATGACTGGTAAGGGGATCTTAACCCTTGACTTGGTGTTGTCAGCACCACACTCTCCTGAGTGAGCCACGGGCCAGCCCTTATCTTGCTATTTTCTTAAAAATATTTTAGAAAACTTTAATGGAAACTTAAAAATGTATACAAAAGTAGACAGAATAGTATAGTGTATGCATTATCAAACAGGGTTGAGAGGGAACCAAAGGGAAAAAATTGGTTCTTGGGGAGGGGATGAATAAATCTTAGGTATTACAATGCTTTGTAATGTCAGTATTATAATGGTCCTCCCCAAAGGTCCTCCAAAGGGCCACAGCATATAAACAGATATACAGTGTGTCTTTGGTATTGACATTTCAGGGATCAGGGAGTGATTACAAAAAATATCTAAAAATGCCCTTAGGGGAAGATAATGAAAAAAATAGGTTGAGAAACACTGGTATAATGAGCTCCATGAATCCATTATTCAGATTTGACAGTCATCAACTCACAGACAATCTCGTTTCAATTATACCCCTACCCATTTCCCCTCCCATATTATGTTGAAGAAAATTCAGGCAAAATATAATTTTATTTATAAGTATTTCAGCATGACTCTCTAAATAGGACTCTAAAAAAAAATGTAACCACAACATTATCACACTTAAAAAATAAAAGTTCTTTCTTAGTATCATGAAATACCCAGTCAGTGTTCAAATTTCTAATTGGGTATCTGAATCAGATCCAAATCAGGATCATTGTTATAAGTTCATAGATCTCTTAAGTCTATTTAATATGAGGTTCCTCATGGTGCTTTCAATTTACTTGTTGAAGGCACTGTTTCATTTGCCCATAGAGTTTCTCACAGTCTGGATTTTGTGGATTGCGTGATTGTGTTGTCATTTAACATGTTCTTCTTTGACATGTATACATTCATGGAACCATTACCATAATGAAGATAGCGAACATATCCATTGCTCCCGTGGTGTCCTCTTGACTGTAATTCCTTCTTCATAGATGTCACTTTCCCTCAAGAAAACACCATTCTGATTTGTGTCACTATAACTTAGCTTGCATTCCCTAGAATTTTAGATAAATAGAGTCTTACAGTACTCTTTTGTCGGGCTTCTTTCACACAGCGTAATTATTGAGATTAATCCATGTTGTTGCTTGCTTGTATAAGTAGTTCATTCCTTTTTATTGTAAATAGTATTACATTGAGTGGCTATACTACAGTTTGTTTATTGGTGGCCTATTTGTGGCCATTTGAATTGTTTCCAGCTTTTGCCTATTACAAATAAAACTACTCTGAAGGTTTGTATACAAGTCGATATATGGATGTGTATTTCCTTTTCTTTTGGGTAAACACCTAGGAGTGGAATGGCTGGATTATATGGTAAGTGTATGTTTTCCTGCACCACCATGAGAGTTCCAGTTCCCCTGCATCATCACCAGTGCTTGTTATGGTCAGCCTTTAATTTAAACCATTCTAATATGTGTGTAACGGGGTGTGTGTTGTGTGTGTGTGTGTGTGTGTGTGTGTGTGTCAAATCTAGCTCTTGTGCTAAAATTTTAGAATCAGCTTGCCAATTTGTACAAAAAACCTTGCCTGATATTTTGCTTGGGATTGTGTTGAATACAGGGACAAATTTAGGGAGAAATGACATTTTAATAATATTGACTGTTCTGACCCAGTAACCAGGTATATCTTTCCTTTTATTTATGTGTTTTAGAGCTTCTTTCAGCAGTGTTTCATAGTTTTTAGTGTACAAGTCTTTAACATTTTTTTTTTTTAAAGATGACCGGTAAGGGGATCTTAACCCTTGACTTGGTGTTGTCAGCACCACGCTCAGCCAGTGAGCGAACCGGCCATCCCTATATGGGATCCGAACCCGTGGCCTTGGTGTTATCAGCACCGCACTCTCCCGAGTGAGTCACGGGCCGGCCCAAGTCTTTAACATCTTTTTTTTTAAAAAGATGACCGGTAAGGGGATCTTAACCTTTGACTTTGTGTTGTCAGCACCACGTTCACCCAATGAGCTAACCGGCCATCCCTATATGGGATCCGAACCCGTGGCCTTGGTGTTATCAGCACCGCACTCTCCCGAGTGAGTCACGGGCCGGCCCAAGTCTTTAACATCTTTTGTCTAATTTTCCCCTAAGTGTTTCACATTTTTAACAAATTTAAGTGGTATTTAAAAAAATTTTAATTTCTCATTTCTGGTATATGGAAATATGGTTGCCTTAGTATATTGATCTTGTATCCTACAACCTTGCCTAAAGTCACTTATTAGTACTAAGTAGCTTATTTTGGAGATTTTTTTGGATTTTCTACACAGACATAGATAGTTTTACTTCTCCCTTCTCAGTCTGGATGCTTTTATGTATTTTTCTTGTTTTATTGCACAGGCTACAAACTCCAGAACAATGTTTAATAGAAGTGGTGAGAGCAGACATCCTTGTCTTGTTTCTGATCTCAGGAGGAAAGCATTCAGTCTTTCATCATTAGGTGGGATGTTTGTTGTAGGTTTTTTGCAGACGCCTTTTATCATGTTGAATAAGTTCCTTTCACTTCTAGTTTTTGAATTTTTTTTTTAAATAAGGAATGGATATTAATTTTTTTTTAATGCTTTTCATGTCTATGGGAATGATGATATGGTTTGTTTTTTAGTTTGTTACTATTGCGAATTACATTGAGTGGTTTTTAAAATAATAAACTAGACTTGAATTTCTGGCATAAAATCCACTTGGTTATGATGTATTATCCTTTTAGATAGATTCAAATTGCTAAAGTTTGTCTAGGCTTTTTTTACCCCCATTTGTGTTCATGAGGGTTATTAGTCTGTAGTTTTCTTTTCTCATAATGTCTTTGTCTGGTTTTGGTATCTGGGTATTACTTGCTTCATGGAATAAATTGGGAAATATTTGCTTCTCTTCAATTTTTTGGAAGAGTTTGTGTAGAACTGCTGTTTTTTTCTTCCCTTAAATGTTTGATAGTATTCACAAGTGAAGCCATGTAGACGTGGAGTTTTCTTTGTGGGAAGGTTTTAACTACAGTTTCAATTGTTTATATGTTTAGTGAATCATTTGAAACTAAATTGTAGAGTATCTTTACATTTCACCACTAAATACATTGGATGCAACTCCTAGAAACAAGGAGATTCCCCTGCATAATCGCACCTCCAATATCACACTTAAGAATGTGAAATCATTCCCTTTTGCCATCTAAATTATCTACTGCTGTGTAACAAAGTACCCTGAAACAGCAGCTTAATACAGTAAACAATTGTTATCCCACAATTCCTGAGTTTTAGGAATTTGAGAGCAGCTTAGCTGGGTGGTTTTGGCTCAGGGTCTCTCATGAGGTTGCAGTAAATCTGTCAGCGGAAGCTGCATTCATCTCAAGACTTGTTCCATGGCTGATGTCTGGAAGCCCCAGGTCCTTGCTCCATTACCCTATCCATAGGCTACCTGAGCATTATCACAGCATGGCAGGTGCGTTCACTCAAAGCAAGAAATCTTAGTGAGAAAGAGGGAGTGAGTGCAAAAGAGCACAAGAAGGAAGCTGTAATCTTTTATAATTTAATCACAGCAGTGACATACCATCACTTTTGTGGTGTGCTGTTAGACACATAGACCAAACCTGGTATATTGTAGTGGGGACTGCATATGGGTGTGGAGGTAGTGATCATTGTGGTCCATCTTGGAAGCTGGCTACCTCATCTAATATCCAATCCATATTCAAATTTCTCCAGATGGCCTAAAAATTTTTTAAAACCAGGATCCATTGCATTTGCATGTTGTATCTCTTTGGTCTCTCTAATCTGCAACACTGACTTTTTGAAGAGGCCAGTCTTTTAGAATGTCCCACAATCTAGGCTTACTGATTTTTTTCTCACTTGACTTGTTTCTCTATCCCCTGTACAAGTGTTTCCTATGGCTTATTAGATTCAGGTTAAACATTAGGGCAGGAAGACATTATAGCTGAAGCTGTGTACTTCACCTGGAGGCACATGTTAGGAGGTCCTGCTATGAATGATGCCGTTTGATCAATTTGATTCCCACTGCTTCATAAACAGACTTTCAACCAATCCATGTCCTTTATGCCCCATCTTCATGCCCCTTTCAGAAGTACTTGGTACCTTCAATTCCCGAGCCTTTCTGGAGACTTGCAATATTAATTGGCCAACTTCTTGGCTTCCCCACTACTGGCCTAGGTTTCTGCTTCCTCTGGTCTGCTAAGACAGTTATTATGCATCTAGTTTCTTTTCAGCTTCATTAATTGTGTTTTTCTTATCTCTTCTCCTAGCTAGGATAAATAACTTCTTTAGGCATATTTTCAGATATGAATACATGGCTCAAATATTTTAAAGAAAGCTGTCTTTGGTCCCATAGCTTTTCAGAGATTCTGTTTAGAATAAAACCAAACATAAACCACATATTGACTCTCATTTCTATGAACACTGTGGGCTTTGAAATGGGATTTGACCTGCATTATCCTTGAACTCCTTAGGCCTGGACCCACAGAACTCTTTTTGTAGCTGAAATTGAAACGGTAAAGCAATTTGCAGCAGCAGAGGGAATGTCTTGGGAAACGTTTCTAGGGCTTTAGCGTTTCCTGAGTTCTTGGGTCAGGGTAGCATTTTTCCAGATTCATTTACTAAAATCAACAAAGGATTGGTGAATAACCTTGTAAAGAAGGAATTTTAGGCTTCATTTTAGAGATGTGGAAATAGATGTAGTGAAGTCTATAGTATGTGGCAGAGTCCAGATTCAAAACCAGGTCTGCTCAACTCAGTCTTTGTACCAGAGTGTAGTTGCAGTGAATGTCACTTTAAATAAGTTGAAACCATTTATTAGAGGTTTTAACTTATCTCTAGGTAACTGAAATGTATGGTTAAATCTCAAATATGCCTCTTACTAGCTTTGTGGTCTTGGATGAGTTTCTTTGCCATTTGGAGCCTTACTTTCTTCATTTATAATATGGTGATGCTAATACCTACCTCACAGAGGTTTCTTATGGGCTAAAGAAGATGGCACATGTGACCATATAGTGGTCACATTCAGATAGTGATCTAAGAATGTCAAATAGGGGACCAGACTTCCATGCCTATTGATTCCAGACTGGAGATGAACATAAATGCAGCACAGGATGGGAACTGTGACCATATAGTGGTCACATTCAGATAGTGATCTAAGAATGTCAAATAGGGGACCAGACTTCCGTGCCTATTGATTCCAGACTGGAGATGAACATAAATGCAGCACAGGATGGGAACTGTGGGGACTGCAGGGGCTGGAGGTCACTTGCCAGTTGCTGTTGAAAGGGTCAGGAGGCAGCCAAAATTCCAGGCATGAACTCCAGGTGTAGATCTTCTAATTTTCTGTTTTGGCAACAGAGCTCCCCTGGTGCCAGGCTCTGTGCTAGGCTGGTCAGAGACGAAGGCCAGGCAGCAGGGCCTCTCCTGGGAGGCTGCAGTCAAGTGCTGAGAGGAACCTTGTATGCGGGGAAAGGGGCACTGCAATAGGATTTGGAGAAATGGGATTTGACCTGCATTATCCTTGAACTCCTTAGGCCTGGACCCACAGAGCTCTTTTTGTAGCTGATATTGAAACAGTAAAGCAATTTGCAGCAGCAGAGGGAATGTCTTGGGAAACGTTTCTAGGGCTTTAGCATTTCCTGAGGGCTTTCGCTATCTTATTTGATACATTCCGTTAAATGAGCAGTAATCTCATTTTGCTGGTGGGATGCCTAAGGCTCACAGAAAATGAGGGTCTGAGAGTCACACAAGCTGGGACGAGGGAGAGGCAAGCCTGGGACCCAGGCCGGGTGAGTCTGTTTCCCACCTTGCCACAGATAGGGAAGGGGAAATCGGGACAGCTCAGAGGGACAAAAAGACTCATCCAAAGATGCATATCTGGGAAGCTCAAGAAAGACAGCAAAGAGTGTCCATGAGCTCCTTGAGGTCTGCAAAATGTTTTATGTTTGCACCTTTGTCTGTTTCTCAGGGTAAAAGACCTAAAACTGTCAACAGATTCTCCAATTGTTAAGAAACACTAATTTAAGCCAAGGTCTTTCTGCCTCCAAAGCCCCTTTCTGACTCTGAGGCCCCCTCCACTGGATCCTGGTTAAGAGAACGTTCTTTAAAGTGAAACTCATCAAAGGTCTGGCTCTGCATCCTGGCTCTACCACTTACTAGCTGTGAGACCTCATTTCCTCATCTGCGAAACTGGGATTTACTTATTTAAATATTTTATTGAGTCCCTGACTCTGACTCAGACATTGTTCTAGGTGCTGAGGACACAGCAATGAATTAAATAATGTCCCTGCTGTTATTAATCTTATGTTCTGTGAGGGGATAAAGAAAATAAACAAATAGATATTTGTGAGATAAGTGCTATGGAGGAAAACGAAGCAGGGTAAGGGGGACAGGGTGTGTTGCAGGAGTGGGGTGGGGCTATTCTTTTACTTAGAATGGTCAGGGAAGCTTCTCTGATGGCCATTTAAACAGAGACCTGAATGAAGGGAGGGAGTCCCATGGCTTTCAAGAGGAAGAGCCTGCTAAAAGCAAAGGGGAAAAAAAATGACATGTGGGGGAAGGTGAAGAACTCCCTATGGCCCCACAGGGTAAAGTTTGAAAGCCTTAAATTGGTGTTCAAAGCTTTTTTGATTCTGGCATTAAATTATTTTTTGATCATCCTCTGGGTTTACTTGTTCACTCCTTGTGGGTCTGCTTGAGCCTTATGTGTGCCAGATCCATACAGAAGAGCTCACTCTCTGGTGAGGGAGGACACTAAAAACATCACTAATTCCAGCAGAGTCCAATAAATGACTTGAGATGGGGTTTCCCAGGGGCTGTACGAGCACAGAAGAGGGGGTAACTGGCCCTGCCCAAGAGAGACTGAGGTCTGCATAAGGCTTTAATGAAGAGGGGACATTTGCATGGGGTTTTGAAGAATGAGTAGGAGTTTACCATTTGGCTAAAAAGCAGAGATAAGATAGGATATTCCTGGAAGTACTAACTGCAGAAGAGTATCCTAGCCAGGAAATTGTCCCTTTTTATTAGTTAAATATACTTCACTGTTTTGTACCCAAGCTGTGGGATAAACAGAGATAACAACTATCTACAGGATCTAGGCAGGTAAATAAGTCCATCTGAGTCAGTAGGAACTGGTGGTAACTTGGCAGTAAGTGTCCTGATTTAAGAAAGCAGTTGACTGTGGCTTTGCAGGAATGTGGGCTCCATGTTGATAGAACTTTCTATTTTTTAAAATTGAAACATAATTTATGTACTGTAAAATTCATCCTTTTTAGTGTATAGTTTGGTGAGTTTTGACAAAAACATTCAGCTATGTAACCATTACAACAATCAAAATATACAACAGTCTGTAACCCCCAAATTTCTCCATGCCCCTTGATGGTCACTGTTTCCCCCCACCTTTACCTCCATGGAAACTACTGATCTGTATTCTGCTCCTGTAGATTTGCCTTTGGAAGATGTCATATAAATAGAGTCATGGTATGTAGCCTTTTGAGTCTGGCTGCTCTCACTTAGCATAGTACATTTAAGTTATACTCATGTGCATTACTCATTCATTTCTTTTTATTTCTGAATGGAATCCCACTGAATGGATGTACCATGGTTTGTTTTTTTTTTTTTTTTTAATCCATTTCCCAATTAAAGGACATTAAGAATGTTTCCTAGTTTTTGGTGATTACAAATACAGCCAGTGTGAATATTTGTGCGCAGGTTTTTATTTGAATATGGGTTTTCATTTCACTTGGACAAATATATAGAAGTTGGATTGCTAGGTCATATAGTGTATGTTTGACTTTATAAGAAACTGCCAAATTGTTTTCCAACCACGAGCAATGTGCAAGTGTTCCAGTTACTGGGTATCTTTGTCAGTACTTGGTTTTGTCAGTATTTTTTTAAAGGCCATTCTAATAGGTGTGCAGTGCTATCTCATTGTGGTTTTAATTTGCATTTCCTAATGATTAATTATGTTGCACATCTTTTCATGTGCTTATTAGCCATCTGTAAATCTTTGGTGAATTCTGTATTTGAGTTTTTGCCCGTTAAATTTTTTTTTTGTTTTTAGTAGTATTGAATTTTGAATTTTTTTTTTGGTAACAGTTTTATTGAGGTATAATTTACATACCATAAATTCACTCATTTAAAGTATACAATTCAGGGCCGGTCCGGTGGCGCACTGGGGAGTGCGCCGCTTGGGAGTGCGGCGGCGCTCCCGCCGAGGGTTCGGATCCCATATGGAGACCGGTTCCTGCTCACTGGCTGAGCGCGGTGTGGGTGCAACACCGAGGGTTGCGATCCCATTGCTGGTCCCCGGTATGGGCGCGACACCGAGGGTTGCGATCCCGTTACCGGTCAGTAAAAAAGACAAAAAGGAAAAAAAAATAAATTAAAAAAAAAATAAAGTATACAATTCAATGGTTTTTAGTATATTCATAGAGTTGTGCAATCATCACTGTAGTTCATTTTATTTTTATATTTTTATCTTTTTGTTAGAACAACTCAGCTAAATAAAATTCCAGTATATTGTTGGGCAACATTGTCTCATGCATACCTCAAACAGGGCAAAAAGAATAAACAGCAACTTCGAAGATAAAAAAAGGAAAAGAAGAAACCTTTTATCTTTGACCTTTTTAACCATCTCATACAAACCATCTACTTATAGAACAGCTAAGTACATACACAAAAAAAGTTACTGGAATGTTTGTAATAAAACTGTTTTTTGTTGTTTTTCCTTTTTTTACAAGGTTTTTTTTTTCTCCTTTAAGATCATAATGAACATGGTAACACCACAAGTAAAGTCAGAAGTAGGACAAAGAATACTGCAAAGGCTGTTTTGGTCATCTGAGATCATTAAAAGTGGCCGACCCCGATATTATGTGCAAAAATATAAAATGTGAACAAAAAATACAAACAAATTTTCCTTTTTAAAAGTACTTTTTTTTTTTTTTTTTTTTTAAAGATGACCGGTAAGGGGATCTTAACCCTTGACTTGGTGTTGTCAGCACCACGCTCACCCATTGAGCTAACCGGCCATCCCTATATGGGATCTGAACCCGGGGCCTTGGTGTTATCAACACCGCACTCTCCCGAGTGAGCCACGGGCCGGCCCTTTAAAAGTACTTTTAAGAAAAAAAACAGGGCCTTGGAAGTTTCAGTTCTTTTTTCCTACCCTGTTGCAGATTCACCCTGTGGTTTTGGTTGGGTGGTAGAGATAAAACATTTTTAACACTTCAGAAAAAAAAAAAAAAAAACCTCATACCTTTTAGCTATCACCCCAACCAAAGCAACTGTCACCCCCCACACCCCCATCCCTAAGCAACTACTTGTTTTCTTTCTGTGTCTAAATGAACTAGCCTGTTTTGTACATTCCATATAAATTGAATCATATAATCTATGGTCTTTTGTGACTTAAAAGTTCTTTACATAGTCTGGATATGAATGTTTAAAAAATCAGATATATGATTTGCCAATATGTTCTCCCAAGTCTGTGGCTTTTGTTTTCATTCTCTAAACAATGTGTTTTGAAGAGCAAAAATTGAAAATTTTGATGAAGTTCAGTTTATTAACTTTTCCTTTCATAGGTCATTCTTTTAGTGTCATATCTAAGAAATCTCTGCCTAACCCATGATCCCAAAGACTTTCTTCTATGTTTTTTTAAAGGTATTTTTTCTAAGGAGAGACCAGAAATCTGTTTTCCATGTGAAATGTTCCAATTTGTAAGATTAAAATAAAACATGTCTGTGGGCTGGAAAAGGGCCATGGGCTATGAGTTTTCATACATTAGTTTATATTACATGCAAGATTGCTTATATTTGACCATTTGTGATCTTTAAAATATTACATGCAAGATTGCTTATATTTGACCATTTGTGATCTTTAAAAGTAGCGGTTTCATGTTTCAAGCTAATGCACTTTGCAGGTTATTAAATTATAGGTAATCAGTCGAGTCACAGATGTGTACATGGTACAGTGGCACATCTTGGTCTGTTTGTTTTCTGTCCTTCTGGTCAAGCCTCTTGGGCTTGCTCAGCCATCCGTATTGTAGATGAGAACACCTAGGCCTAATGAGGTGAAACGTCTTGCTCGAGGACACCCAGCAGGACTCCACTTTAAATGCATGGATTATAAAACTCAAAGGTCTTCTAGCACTGTGCTCTCTAAAACAGAGACCTCCGCAGACATTTCACTTGAACTTTACATTTCAGACATATGTTTCACTATTCAAACATTGTAATAAATATAATCAGAACCCTTGGGTATATTGCATACCAAATTTTAACATTCTGGATGGCCAGCACAATTTCTTATGCTGTTAACTCGGTTGTGAGCAAATTTAATGCTTAAGTTTCTCCTGCTATCTGTATAATTAAAGAGAACCCTGAAATTGCAAGGAAAGCAAGCTTTTAAATACTGCTAGCATTTCCAACTCCTATTCTTGCGTGACCTAGGATTTTCTTAATATTTGCAACTTTAAAAAGTTTAGAAGTTTTGTAGCTTAAAAAAGGCAGTGCTGAGGTTGAAACATGACTGCATCTGTTTTCCATACTACCAAGTTTCTTATTCTTTTTGATCCATCAGAACAACTTCATTGTTTTCAGAGACAGACCTTATAATAAGTAAATGTTATAGAATATATAGTGACATCTTCCTTTTCCCACCAGAGGAAGATTGCATTTCCCAGAGTCCCTTGCATTTGAATTGAGGCACTGAGTGGGTGCTGAGGGCCACTGGGATGTGGGCAGAGTGGCATATGCTCTTTTTTTGCCTTCCACAGAGGCTATGGCTGTGTCATGGTAGAATCACAAATGGTGGGAAGGTGGGTCTCTGAATCACTGGTTGGGAATTTAAACCACTGAGATGTTGGGGTTTATTTGTTATTACAACAGATCCTGGTCTATCCTAACTAATACTGGATTAAACAAATAAAGCTTATAATAAAACATAGCTCTTATCTGTTTTATATTGGGTTGCATGTATTATTTATTGAAAAGCAAAACGTTCTGCTGCTATAAAAGCTATCAATGACTGAGTGTAAATTCTGAATATTATAGGTGGGGAACTCAAGGGCGAGAGGAAAAGTGACTTGTCTAGGGTCACACAGCCGAGGCAGGACTAGAATCCAGCATAGACACATCTGTAGTTTTAGCCTGACCTTTTTTTGTTATAATGGCAGTTGAATTTTCCCATCCTCCTACTCAGACTTTATGATGCCCTGGGAAGGCAATCAACATTAGGGCTAATAAAAAGCTTGAATAGTATAAAAGGGCTGGAGGAGGTATTGTAGAACCTTTCTAGCACTTATGAGAGGTAAATTAACACCAATTGCTAAACATAGAAACTGGATAAATTTCAATATTCATTTAGAAATTAATTTTATGATGCTGTCCTAAGTATTAAAATACAGGTTATACTTAAATCATTCAAAGTTTGGCATGTTCACACATGTGCACAAAGTATTTGATAGATATTTACACACTGGGAGACACAATTATGGTCTGACTTTGGAGTTTTGGCAGATCTGGGTTCAAATTCTGGCAAGTTTCCCTACTAGCTTTTTTTGGGTGCGTGTGATCCGAACCCTCGGGCGGGAGCGCTGCCGCGCTTCCCAAGCGGCGCACTATCCAGTGCGCCACCGGGCCGGCCCCGACTTTATGCTTTATGCAGAACTCATCCTCACGTCTCAGCTCCAGGCCTAGCTAATATATGTAATCTGTCACCCAGGCCTCAAAGATTAGCTTGGTGATGGACACAGGACCAAGTCTGGACTAACCACAGCTAATCCCAGGATTTTGGCTGGAGCAGCTGGAAAATAGTCACTCTGCATGAGGTGTTGAATCAATAGGATATAAGTCTCAAGCATCTGGGGGCTATCTTAGTATATCTTGGCTGAGAATAAAGCTAACACTGGGGGAAGCAGAGCTGAAAGAGGGAGAGAGACAGATGATGTTGATGATTTTGCTTAAGCACCTGGATTCAGCCATTCCTGAACACTCAGCTTTTAGCCACACGAACCAATAAATTTCCTTTTTTGTTTATGCCAGTTTTGATTGATTTTCTATCACTTGCACCTGAAACTACCCTGACATACATATTGTTTTGTGCTTTTTTTCAGTAGGGGACAGGAGTTACTATATTTTTCTATTTTATTGATAAAGAAATGAAGACCCAGTCTCTTTGTAATCAGGTGCTTCAAGTCTCACAGGATTCAAGGCTTGGTGACTTCCCTTTTGTCTTGGGGACTGCCCCACACCAGAACTCTTTATTGCTTCTAGCCCCACTCTAGTGCAGACATACTCTATCCTAAGTTTCACAAGGGAGTGTTGGACACAATATTCACCACAGAGTAGGTGCTAAAACATCACTGAAATGAAGCAAAAATAGAATACTCCCTACAAAAACTGTGCAGAGTGTATGATGAGGCAGCTCACCGGAAAAAGAAATACACTTGACACACACCTAAAAGGTACTCAGCTTCATTAATAATTAGGAAATAAAAATAAAACAGATACCATTTTTTACCCACGAGTTTGTCAAATAACTGGGGTTGGGGAAATAGACACTTTTATGGGCTGGTGGCAGCAGGAGGGTCAGATGGCACAGCCTTTTTGAAGGTAATTTGGCAATGTCTGTTGAATGTAAAAATGCACAAGCCATTTTTCTTCCTGCTTGGAATTTACTCTACAAATAAACTCCAACAAGTATGCGAAGATGCAAGTTAAAGGCTGTTTGGTAGAGGATTACTTGTAATAGCAAAAAATCTGGAAACAAATGCCCTTCAAAAGGGGACTTGTCTACATGAGTCACAGTACATACAAACCATGGAATAAATTTCAGCTGCTATAAAGAATGAGGTAGCCCCAGATGTGTGGGGGTGGAAAGGTATCCAGAGTATACTATGCTGCTAGAGGAGAACAGGATGTGTGATATGATACTATTTATGTTGAAACAAAAATTAAATCTTGGGCCGGCCCGTGGCTCACTCGGTAGAGTGCGGTGCTGATAGCACCAAGGCCCTGGGTTCGGATTCTATATAGGGATGGCCGGTTTGCTCACTGGCTGAGCGTGGTGCTGACAACACCAGGCCAAGGGTTGAGATCCCCTTACCGGTCATCTTTTTAAAAAAAAAATAAATAAGATCCCCTTACCGGTCATCTTTTAAAAAAAAAAAATAATAATAAAAATAAATAAATAAATAAATAAAAATTAAATCTTACCAAAGGGAAGATGAAGTTAAGTTGGGAAGTAGGATTAGGGGGTCAGGGGACCTTTATTTTCAATCTTCTTTACAATTTGATTTTTTAAGTGTATTATGAACATATATTACCTTACTATTTTTTATTCATGTGAATACCTAATAATGCACAAGGTGAAAATTTTCAAAAGGCACGGGCAGGTGGCAGGGGGGGGGGGGGGATGACACAGTAATACAATTCTCCAGTTCTCTCGAACTATCTGCTGTAGAATTAATTTATTCCTAGCATGAATTTATTGTATTTAGAAGGAGGAGGAGGAAAATGAGTGAGAAAGGGTGGAGAGCACTGGCAGCTGCTGCTCTGTGGCCAGGCCTGGGCATGGGCTGCCCTTCTCAGGGTCCTCTCTGTCCTTGTCTTCCTGGCATCAGGCCTCCCAAGACCCCACTGAAGCCTTGCTGAAGGCCTTTGGGGATGCCCTGCCCATGGCTCCTGGCTGTGGTTCTTCAAGGTCTGGGTTCTGCATCCCAGGTCCCCAGGGAGTGAGGCTCTGGAGTCCCCCGAGACTGGCCCCCTTCCTGCAAGCTCCCCTCAGGCCAGGCCCGCCTGGCAGACGCCCAAACACTCATTAGGCAAGATGAGCCTGTAGGCAAATATTTATCCCTGTGCAGCTGCAGGCTGTGCGGAGGCCACAGGTGCAGGGCAGAGTCCTGTTTACCTAGCGCTGAGCCAGGCAGGCGCTGATGTTTGCTGAGCTCCCTTCCTGGCCTGGCTCAGACACCCGGGAGGAAGCTGGAGCAGAAGAGGAAATGCCACGTGAGGAGTCAGGGGCTGACACACTGGCAGCCAAGCCCTGCCAGGAGCTCAGTATAAAGTTCCGACCCCTAACGTGGCTCACAAGGTCGTATGAGCTCTGTTCTCTTCCTCTATGCTCTTGCAGTCATCCCCTGAGCTGTTCACTAGGGGCCAGTTCTTCCCCACCTTTTCCCTGGGCTGACTCCTGCTCCTTCTTTGGTCTCCCTGACCACCCTCCACTCCAGAGTGGTTAGGCGCCCTGTTAACCATTGCCATGGCAACCACAATTACCCCTCATGGTAATTACTTACTTATTTTCCACACTTAGCTGGATAATGTTTGTCTTCTCTGCTAGAGGCCAGATGAACAAGGATAGGGGCAGTTTTGTTCACCACTGTTTCTCCAGCCCTCCCATGGGGCCTGGCACCTAGTGGAGCTCACCAAATATTTGTTGTGTCAGCCTGAGTGAAGCCAGGCAGAGGGAACTGCCGGAATAAAGGCACAGAGGCATGATGGAGGGGTGGAGAGGGAGGGATGGGGAGTGAGGAGGTGTGGTGGGGCTGGTGAGACTGGAGGCTGGAAGTTATGAGGGGGCCCCATACTCTGAAAGGCTTGAATGCCACACCAGGGAGTTCACGTTTTATCCAGTCAGAAATGGGAAATTGTTGGGTAAAGGAAATGCAAATGATACAACAAATGAGAAAATGACAAACTAAGTCCTTCACACTGAGCAGTATAAATTCTGAATTCTTACAATGGCTTACAAGATTTTATGCCATCTGCTGTCCCCACCATAGCCCCCTTCTATCTCTCTCCCCTCACTCACTCTAGCCACCCTGGCCTCCTTGAACACCAGAGGTATACTCCAGACTTAGGTCCTACTATGCTCTGATATTTGTGTCTTCCCCAAATCCATATGTTGAAACCTAACCATGACTGTGATGGTATTAAGAGATGGGGCCTATGGGGGAGCCCTCATAAATGGGATTAGTGTCCTTATAAAAGAGGTCCCTGAGAGCTGCCTTGCCCCTTCCACCATGTGGGGACACAGTGAGAAAGTGCCATCTATGAACCAGGAAGCAGGTCCTCACCAGGCACCAAATCTGCTGGTGTCTTGATCTTAGACTTCCCAGCCTCCAGAACCATGAGAAATAAATTTCTGTTTATAAGCCACCCATTTTATGCTATTTTGTTATAGCAGCCCCAATGGACTTAGACGGAGCCTTTGCTCTTGCCGTTTTCTCTGCCTGGGTTTTTTCCTTGCATATCATGGTTTATCTCCTTACTCTGTTTAAATCTCAGCTTCCAATAACACCTTACTGGAGAGGCCTTCCATTGATGCTGTACACTATGGCCTTACTCCCCAGTACCCTTATCCTGCTTTATTTTCCTCTGTGACATTTATATCTGTTTATTCTATTGTCCATCTTCTCCCCAGGGATGTCAGCTCCAAGAAGGCAGGAATGTCATCTCTCTTGTTCCCAGCTGTATCCTCTGACCCTAGAACATATACCTTTAGGCTCAATGAATGCTTGTTGAATGAATGAATAAATAAATGAATAAATGAATGACAGTGTAATATCTAGCCAAGCCACTTAGGTCCTGAAATGATGTTAACAGTTGTTCACGCAGGCCCAGCCCTGTCCTGTTTGCAGAGTCCTCACACAGCCACTAGCGCCTTTGATCTGTACTTCAGCCAGATGAGGAGAGCAAGACAGGCATTATCATCAGCCTTACAAAATGATTATCTATGGCACAAAAACATTATGATCTCATGAAAAGAAACCAGAATGAAATGCCTGCAGGGTCACAACTTCAGCAAATCAATTTTTAAAATTTGGTGTGCAGGAGTTGTGGCAAAGAGGAAAGAGTGCATTTTGAGGCAGGTCTTCCCTGTGTTCAATTCCTAGCTCGGCTATTTTCTTACTCTGTGACCTGGGGCCAACCAAGCCCCTTCTGTGAGCCTTGGCTACCCTTTCTGTAAAATGGAGATAATATTCCCTCAAATAGGTACAATGAGGACGGCATTTTAACATGGGCATTTCCTGGGCTGCACTAGCTATTGCGTATCCTTTTTGGTACCTGTGTACTATTGCACCGTACTATTGCGCTGAGTAGAGTTAATGCTTTACTTAATTAGTTGACTATTTCTGTACATGGTACCAGTAGCTCCCATTCATTGATCCTTCTGGTTGCCAGGCCAAACACTGCACCTTTATTCTCTCATTCAGTCCTCTCACAACCCCAGGAGGTGAGTGCTGTTAAAATTCCCATGTTGCAAATGAGGTTAAGCAGCTTGTCCAAGGCTGCACAGCTCTCTTAAATAGAATTGCACCGTACTATTGCGCTGAGTAGAGTTAATGCTTTACTTAATTAGTTGACTATTTCTGGACATGGTACCAGTAGCTCCCATTCATTGATCCTTCTGGTTGCCAGGCCAAACACTGCACCTTTATTCTCTCATTCAGTCCTCTCGCAACCCCAGGAGGTGAGTGCTGTTAAAATTCCCATGTTGCAAATGAGGTTAAGCAGCTTGTCCAAGGCTGCACAGCTCTCTTAAATAGAAGTGGAATTGGAATCCAAGTTGTCAAACCTAAGAGCTTTCAACTATTTGCGCTCTAGTGGGACTTTTCTCCACATTTTATAGATGGAGAAAATGAGACTGGGGGAGGCCAGTGACTTGCCCTGACAACACAGGGCAGAGCTGGGATGAGACAGAATCCAGGTCTACCAGTTCTTGACCTGTGCTTTCTTCCAGGCCACCTTTCTGCACCCTGGGGCAGTATCCACGTGTCTCATTTCTCCTGAACTGGGAACAGTAAAGGGACAAGGAGGGAGTGGCCTTCTAGTTTCTGCTCCATAAGCAGCTGAAGGCTTGGGGACAGGGGGAAAATCACTGGTGGGCAGAGGAAACCTGTTTCTACTCTGGAAACTGCTCCCTTTCTCTCCCCCTACCTCTTTCAACCTCTCCCTTCCCCCTTACCTCCCCCCCAGAGCTCTGTACCAATTAATCAGCAGACATTGGAGGCTCCAGCTGGGACCAAGTGGGCTAAACTCATTAGTGCAGAATGACATTAATATCAAATTTCTGAGAAAAATGGAATGATTCAGGGCAGGCGCCAGTGTAGGGCTGGCTCAGAAGCTGGTGTGGGCAGAGGAACCATGGTAAGAGGCAGAGAGGGGACCGTGAGGACCTGGGAGGACAACCGGGCCTGGTCCCCAAAATGCCCGGAGGAAAGAAAAGGGCAAAGCCACTCTAACTTAGGTAGGGTCCTTGTCCTCTTGTGTGCTCTGACTTGTCCCTCCTCCCTGCTCAAGAGACCTCCATGGACTGTGCAAAAAAGAATCTAGGGACTATACCACTTCCCCTGCTTCCCATGGGTCATTGTAACCTTGAGCAAATTGGGCAGGGCAGCACTGCGTGGTGGCCTTTAGGGCTGGATGGTCTGGAAGTTCCAGCTTCATCTCCTCTATCCTCTCACAGTGTGGCCTTCAACAAGTCGCTCTGTCTCTTTAGGTCTCTTCATCTGGACCTATCAGGGCTGGTGAAAGGATCACGGAGGTGGACATGCTTTGTGGAATGTTAACCAAAGGGGAGGGAAGGGCATCTTCACCTTCTTCTCTTCTGCCTCTCCTTCATCGTTCTTTTCCCAGTAGTGCTAAACATCAATACTCTTTACCTTTAGAGACAGTAGGAGTCTGCCATAGCTTGGATATGTTTGTCCCTCCAGAACTCATGTTGAAATCTGATCCCCAATGTGGCAGTGTTGGGAGGTGGGGTCTAGTGGGAGGTGATTGGGTCATGGGGGTGGTGATCGATTCTTCACGAATAGATCAATGCCCTCCCTGTTCTTGGTCTATGAGTTCCCGCCAGAGGTAGTTGTTAAAAATAGCCTGGCACCTTCCCTCCCTCTCTCCTGCTTCTTCTCTCGCCAGCT
Source organism: Galeopterus variegatus (assembly GCF_000696425.1). NCBI lineage: Eukaryota > Metazoa > Chordata > Mammalia > Dermoptera > Cynocephalidae > Galeopterus > Galeopterus variegatus. The sequence continues at coordinate 572,113 of NW_007727465.1, read as the reverse complement.
GATCTCCCCTTCCATCTTCCCATTATGGGTAGAAGCAGCCTGAGGCCCTCGTCAGATGCAGTTGCCCAGTCATGGACTTCCCAGCCTACAGAATCAGAGCCAAATAAATCTCTTTTCTTTTTAAACTACTCAGTCCCAGGTATTGTGTTATAGAAATGCAAAAACAGACTAATACAGAGTCAAACAAGGGCCTACAGGGAGCCTTAGAAATAGAATTTTGCTTGTTTCCTATGCAATTCATTTCTTCACTCACTCAGAATTCATCCATTCATTTACACATTTACTGAGCACTACCCACATGTTGGCATCGACTAGGTACTGGGGTAGAAAGGTGGATGTGACACGATTCCCACCTTGGAGAGCTTGTAGTCTAGTGAGGAAGCCAGTAAGAGGAGAAATAATTGCTATAATATAGGGTAAGGAGGGCTATCGAATTTCCTCCAGATAGTCTGATTTCAAATTTACTTTCTCATGGTTCTTATGGACACGTTGCTTATCACTATCACATTTTTTGTTTGTGTGTTTGTTTAGGAAGTGTGGCCCACACACCTGTAGTTCTTTGGCAGTGGTATCAGCCAGGATAGGCTAGGTTGTCTGTGGCAAGGGACAGCACAGCCCCTGGGAGCACAGGTGAGAGGTGGCCTTCTCCACCTGGAGGACACGTGTGTGGCCACCAAGAGCTTCACAGAGATGAGATGATGGAGCTGTCTTCGTTGTTTAAGAAGTTTGCCAGGTAGCCTGGGGGTGAGACAGCAGAGAGGTCATTTACTCAGGGAATATTTAGGGTAACTACTCTGCACCAGGCACTGTCCTAAATGTGGGGACACAGCTGGGAACAACGTAGACAAAACTCTTTGCCTTCAAGGAGATGGCTTTCTAGGGGCAGATCATAACTGCTATGCAGAAATGAAGCAGAACAGTGACAGGGCAGCTTCAGGGATAGGTGCCATTCAAGCAGAGACCTGGAGAGAATAAGAGAGTGAACAAAGTGGATATTTGGGGGACAACTTGGTAGGCAAAGGGAACGTTAAGTGTGCAGTCCCTGAAGTGGAAGAACTCGCTGGGGAAAGAAAGGAGGCCAGAGCTGCTGGGGAGGGTGGTGGGCAATGAGGTTAGAGGGGAGCAGGGTGGGCCCAGATCGTCGACGTCCTGTGGGTCTGGCTACTGGAAAAATATAGGATGTCCAGTTCAATTTGATTTTCAGATAAACAACAAGCAATTTTTTAGTATAAATATACTCCAGGCAAGCTTGCCTTTCTCTAAAATTCAAAAAAAAAACTTTTACTTCCCAATATCCCTTTTATTTATTCTTTTTAAAAATTGTTTTTATTTACAAAAATGGTGTATATTTATGGTATACAACATGATGTTTTAAAATATGTATATACATTGTGGAATGGCTAAGTAAAGCTAATTGACATATGTATTACCTCACATGCTTTTTTTTTTTTTTTGTGGCGAGAACACTAAAAATCTACTCCGTAATTTTCAAGATACAATGCATTGTTATTAAGAGTTGTCATGCTGTATAATGGAGCTCTGGAACTTATGCCTCCTGTCTGACTGATCTTTTGTCTCTTTTGACCAACATCTCCACAATTTCCCTCCCTCGCACCCCAGCCCCTGGTTACCACCGTTCTACTTCTATGAATTTGACTTTTTCAGTTTCCACATTTAAATGTGAGATCATGCGGTATTTGTCTTTCTGTGTCTGGCTTATTTCACTTAAAATAATGTCCTTGAAATTCAAATTTAACTGGGTGTCCTGCATTTTTATTTGCTAAATGTGGTCACCCTAGCTGTGGGTCTCCATAAGACTGTGGTTTTACTCTCATATGGAAGCCACTGAAGGGTTTGGGGCAGGGGAGAGATGGGATGTGACCACTTTGAAGGGAATCCTCTAAGTGCTATGTGTGACCAGACTGTAGCGGGCAAGGGCAGCAGCCAGGGGCACTGTTGGAGGGGTGGCATGGCTGCATCGGGGTGACAGTGTGGAAGCACTGAGGAGGAGTCTGGTTGTGTTTTGAAGACACAGCTGACCCCATTTGCTAAGGGGTTGGTTATGGGCTGGAAGAAAAAGAGGGGGTCAGGGAGGACTCCAGGACTTTTGGACTGCACAACTGCAGTGATCACAGGAGGAGCCTGTGCGGTGGGGGGTGGTTGGGGGTGGGGGGTGGTATTTGGACACATTGTTAAAAGATGCCTACTAGACAATCAGGAAGAGACATGGAGTAGGCAGTTGGGCACATGGGCCTGGAGTTGGAGAGAAGACTCCATTCGTTTGTCATTAGCACAGATGTTATTTCAAGCCAAGCACCTGACTGAGGGCACCGAGGAGGTGTGTAGATAGAGAAGTGGCCCTACTCCAAGCATCTTCAAAAGCCTAGAAGCTCGAGAGTCCAAGGTGTGCCCAGGGTGCCGGGAGGGGTTGAATGTTGATGGTTAAGCCGAGGTGGTATGGAAAATGAGATTGGCATGGCCTTGACGACTTGAAGCCATGGGATTCTAGTTAGATCTCTGTGTTGGAGAGGTCCCCCTGGGGCAGGGTGGAGCATGGTACCAGCTGTGGCAAGAAGTACTGAGGCCTGATCCAGGTCAGTGGCTGGGGGATGGGAAAAGGGAGACAGAAGGCAGGGTGGGTTTGTGTGTGGCACTGATGGGGGCTGGGGGACAGGGGGGATGTGGGGAATAGGAAGATGGGTGTCCAGAGCCTTTGGGTGGCTCTTGCTGGGCTGTAGGGGAGCAGGGAGAAGGGCCTCTGCATTTGTGTCAGAGGAGTGCAGAATGTCCCCACCCCATCCCCACCATCCCACGGCCGCTGTGCTTGTTAGCAAAGAACACTCCTCAGAGGGAACATATGTGCTGTTATTTTTAGGTGATTAGCCACACGTCGTGGAGCGTTTGTTTGCCAGTCGTGGGTAAACAAAAGCCATTTGTCAAAATGAGATGTTCCAGCCTCATCCTCCCTTCGGCGGGCCAGTTGCCGCGCTGTGAATTCTTGTTGCATCAGCAGCCAGCCTAATTAGCTGCGCTGCTCCTGAATAATAACAGCCGCATTTACGGAGAGGTTTCTGCATGCCAGGAGCCCTGCATATGCCACCTCCTTAGAGTGGAGCAAGAATCATAGGTGCATCTTATGGGCCCCATTTTGGAGTTGGGGAAACTGAGGCTCAGGGAGGAGGAGTGCCTTGTTCAAGCCCTCACAGATAGAAAGATGAGTCTCTGGGACTCTCTGATCTGAATGACCCCAGAGCCTGAGATGGGCAAGGGGGCTGCTTGATTCTTTCTGAACATCTCCTCTCCCTCATCCTGGGAACAGAAACTCAGCAATGTCACCATCAGGCAGCTTAGGTAACTGGACTGTCATTTCTTATGTTGAGCTCAAATATGTCTGCTGTGGATTCCATCCAAGAGATCTATTTCTCCTTTCTGAGTCCTACATGGGTTGACTCTTCTGGGCTTTCTCAGACAGCAGTGAGTTTGAGGCTTGTCTCTGCTTCTCTGCCACTCAAGATCTGCATATGATCTTAGTTAGGCAGTACTCTGAGATGAAGTGTGTAGGGCGCTTATTAGCCAATGCTCTTGAAATGAATACCTGTGGGAGGGAGGGGGCAGAAGCAGGATTGGGCAGAGGGGGAGGCTGATCTATGATGCTGTCTCAATGGAAGCCTCAGCTGGCCTCAGGGATGGGATGATCCTTCAGGACTGTCCTGAGTCAAGGCAAAAGGCCTGGGATTTTGCACCCCATGTTGATCAGTCATTGAATGTAAGCCCTGGGAATGGAGCATGAGGGGCTGACAAGTGTCTGCAAGCAGCACTCCCAGCAGCTGGGGTAATACGTCCTTTATTCCCTCAGAGGGACCTGGGTGGCACCTTATGTAGTCCACCACAATCTGCCCCTTAGGCCCCTTGGATCCATTTCACATAGGTTCTTGGAGAAGCTCCTCTAGGAGGAAACTTGAAGAGGAAGGTTAGTGGGGTGAAATACCACCCACCCCCTGCTTGTGAAGTTTTTGGGGTCCCAGGACTGCAACTGACAGTCTTAGCTGCCTTCTCCACTACCCACTATAGATCCACTCAATCTTAGGTGACATTTCTGTTGGTCTTCTGATTACCTGAGGGAACTGAGACCTGGTCACCAGGCCCTTTTCAGACCAGGCCAAGGTTGTTGCACTTGCCAATTTACCATCAAAGTTGGGCAAGGCAGTAACAAGAGGCACCCAAGGGGATGGCCTAGGTGTCAAACATATTCCTCCCTGCCCCCATGTGTAACCTCCTCCTGATGCCAGGGTGGTGACTGCTCTTCTTGCCTGCTGGTCTCATGACATGAGGAGCCCAAAGTGCTAAGGAGGCAGCTGTGGCTTATGGTTTATGGGACTCTTGCTGTGTCAATTGGCAGAAATATCCTTCCTTCAGGTACAAGGACCTCTAAACCTACAGAATCCAGAGTTGAGGGGCAGAAAACACAAATTCTTTAAGTGGGTCACTGAGGTCACTGAGTGGTCAGCAGGGCCACTTCAGTTTCTACCCCTTGGTGCATAGACCCATGTGTTCTACCCAATGGGGACACAGTACTGTATAAGGTATTTGATTTGAAGTGACACTGTATCTTGGAGGATGGAGCATTGTGAAGGGGCCAGCCCTGTGGCTCACTTGGGAGAGTGTGGTGCTGATAGCGCCGAGGCTGCGGGTTTGGATCCTATATAGGGATGGCTGGTGTGCTCACTGGATGAGCGTGGTGCAGGCGACACCGAGCAAAGGGTTGCAATCCCCTTACCTGCCAACCCCCCCTCCCCCAAAACAAAAAACAAAACCTTATTGTCTGTGAACTGGCTTTTCAGCTCTGTCTTCAACAGGCCGTCACAATGCTCTGTCAGGACAGCAGCTTTGGATACTATAGTGTGTGGTATCACCAATGGATCCTGTGGTCATGGGCCAGCCCAGATGGGTTATTAATCAGATGTGATGTTATGTGCAATCCTGTGCTGGTTGATCACGATTCATAAGCCTTTGAGTACAAAGTCTGTGGGCAGTAAAGGCAAATCTGTATCTGGAATATGTGTCTATTCCTAGTCTTTCCAGGAGGGATCCAATGTAGTCATCTGCCGCATTCCAAGGCAAACCAATCTGTTTTATCTTCTTCTGCTGGCGGCACAGGATTCCCCCATGTGGCCATTTTTAAGAGCTGAGGGTGCTGGTACCATAGTAGTGGATGACATGGGGTCTGGGCTGCCTGCTTGTGCAGTTTGCTGGTGTCCTCAAGTCCTGTTCAAGTTTGACATAGGATGCACCCACTTTAAGAGTTGGTGGGTCTGACAGATCCAGCTCATGAAGAACAGTTCTGGTTGTGTGATCACTCAGTTTCTCATGACCAGGGCCAGTAGCACACTAGGACCTGTTTTTCAAAAGGTGTGTAATTCTTTGCTGCAGATTCTATAGACTTGCTCCAAAATCCTAGGTGGTCTTGAAATCCTAAGGGATTATTCTGTTGGAGCTTGCTGGACTTCACATGGCATCTCTTCCTATCACTCATACATCTAACACCAGAGGGTTTGCTGAGTTATGGCCCAAGTAATGAGGCTGATTAGACCAACAGCTTGAACCTTCGGCAGAGTCCTTTCTTGCTCTGGACCTTGGCAGCCTTTCATGGCACCAGCAAATAGGTTTGGAGCAGTACTTCCAGGTATGGAATATGTTGCTTCCAGACCCACCTATCAGGTGTTGTGATTTCTTATTCATAGTGGGAGGTGAATGACAAAATAATTTGTCTTAACTTTGGAGGTATGTTCCAATATTCACCAGGCCACTGAATTCCTAGCAATTTTACTGATGTGGTGGATCCTGGATCTTTATTAGTTTTCTCTCTCACCCTCTGTCATCCAGCACGTTAGGTACCTCTTGTTTGGTACTGTCAGTGTACCGGATCAATGTGATGTTCTGCAGGATGTCTGGATGGTCCAGATATGTTTGGACCATCATGACAGAGCCAGGATGGAAATGGTGAATGTATGTTGTCTCTTCCATGTGAATGTGTGTTCTTTCTGATTCTCTTTCTTGATTAAGATAGAAAAGAATATATTCACCAATTTTTTTTAATGGCTTCATTACATGTACCTGAATTCATATTAATCTGCTCTAGCAGCAATACCACACCAATACCAGCAAGGAAGCTGCAACTGGGGCTGCTACTCATTGTACTAATGGCAGTCTATAGTCATCCTTTAGCATCCACCTGGTTTCCATGGAGCTGTAATGAGTGACCATCCCTGCATCCTTTAGACCTTTAAGAATGCACTAATCTTTTCCATCCCCCTGGGATGTAATACTGTCTTTGATTTACTATCTTAGCCAGAAGGGGCAGTTTTAGAGGCTCACTTGGCTTTCTCACTATGAAAGCTCTTACATCACAGGATAAGGGGACTCGTGCCAATTAATAAGTATGTCAATACCAATTATACGTTTGGAGACCACTGGGTGGGACCACGGACCCAGTGTGTGCTGGACCTAGGTTAGAACTCCATTTATCACTTGGCCCTCTTAGCAGGGGCCGTGATAATGCTCTGGTTTTCCCCTTTCCTCAATATACAATTACCTGAATAACTTTGGGGAAGGACTGGGGGATCATTGCTGTGTACTATTGTGGGGTCCTTCCTCCTGGGGACATGGCAGTGGTTCTAGAGAGCTGCCTTGCCTCTTCCACTATGGGAGGACACAGCGAGAAGCCTTTGTCTATGAGCCAGAAAGTGGGTGCTCATCAGACACCAAACTTGATCTTGGATTTCCCAGCCTCTAAAACTGTGAGAAATAAATCCTTGTTGCTTATAAGCCATCCATTTTATGATATTTTGTTACAGCAGCTTGAATGAACTAAGACAGATGGCTTCTATTTTTTCAGGGCTCTATTATCCCCACTGCTGTTAGTGAACTCAGTTCTAGAATGGCATCTCCAACTGCTGGCCCTGGCCCCCAGAGAAGAGCCATCGTGGAACTTCTAAGTGATGCATTCCTGACAGCCTTGGTGGTTTGTCTGGCTCCTGTGTAGTCTAGGCCTCTGGGGAGGGTGTTCTAGCCTTACATAGTACAGCTGCTTGGGCATGCGCACTTCTCTGCACCTGTCAGTCCTTTCTTCCACCATCTACCATGGCGCTTCTCATTTCCTGTGGGCCACTGCTTTTTCCATGCTTCTAGGAGCCATCTCTGTAGTGAGTTTGCATCATCTCCTGGGGCACTTGTTGGAGGTCTTAAATCCTGTATCCTGGAGAAGTGCTCCCAAATTGACAAACATTCTTTTATCCAACTTTATGTTCAGTCTTTCTTGACCAAACAGCTTCAGAATTTAGTCCCATGTTGCTGCTGGTACATGTTGACTATGTCCTGCAGCTCTTTTGGGGATATAGCCCTCATCTTTTCTTATCAGGCTCAACATGCCCACAGCTGGTTTATGTTGTGACTTAACTCTAGTCATTGGCCTAATGGCCAGGAGGAGAAATGGGGCAGATCCTGAGTGGGGACATGTTGTCTTGCTGGGGAGATGTCTCTGCATTGTGCTTAAGCAAGGAGGGAGTGCTAGCCCCCAGCAGGGATGGTGGGCCACTTCTGCAGGCTCAGAGAGTTCAGGGGAATCTGGAGAGTTAATATTTTATAGGGGCTTCCACCCAGGTGCCCCCATCCCACGTTTCAGGGTTCTACTCTTTTCTAACCTGGGCCCTGACCTTGGCATAGCAGACCTGCCTTGGTTGGAGTTGTACTTTCATTGGAGACTGCGCCTAGTTTCCACTTTGTCTGCCCTCTCACTGCAGGGAATGAGAGCCTCTTTAAACACCAACAGATGGGCTTCTTGCTTTCACATTTAGCCTTTAATTGCTGATTAATCACGCTCAGCCTTTTGTTATTGTTTTTCAGATCAATCGGGTTTAACAATAACCACCCAATTCAGTTGTCCTTATAGCTACCCTTTCTCCCATATTTCTCAAATATATCACACCAATTAATGAAATCTCTTTCTCAAGTCTAGCATCCTTCATCACCTGTGCCAGGGGCTCTCTGTGACAGGCTTCTCATTGCCAGCTGAGTAGCAGGTGGTTTAGCTGCAAACTCTCCTCCCAACGTCTGCTTTCCTGACTTGCTTTCAGTACCCACCATAACAGGTTGGGATCCTGGGAAGAAGACTCTGTGCCGGAATTCAACGTGTGGGATATTTTTAAAGAGTTAGTCTTAGGATCAACACCCGTCGAAAAGAAGGGAAGGAAGCAGGATTGGGCACAGAAGGAAGGTGAGGCGACACACAATGGCAGCCTCAGCTGACCCTAAGTGGAGTCTGGAAGGTGGTGTGACCTTTAGAGACATCCTGAATTGGGGAAAAACCCAATTTTTTTGTAACCCAATGTCAATGAGTTACTAGATGTGAGTATCCCTGGGCACAGAGTGTGACCTGAGTAGGGTGGCCCCCTCTGCTGAGACAATCCCCGAAGGTGCAGATAAACTGAGGGCTATCTGATAGTGGCACTTCCTATAGCTGGGGAAATACATCCTTTATTCCTGGGGGGACCTGGGTGGTGTATAACAGTATCCACCCTAATACCTATGAGTTCACTTATCTATAAAATAGGAATATAAAGTCTCCACAGAGGGTAGGTATTACATATTTTATAGATAGTTATTGGAGGATATTTTCAAGTGATAAAACTTTGACTCAAAATAACTTAAGTAATGAAAGAAATATACTTGTTCATGTAATTGGGAATATGGCTTCAGGAATGGATGGATCCAAGAGTAGAAAGGATGCCATCCGGTTGGATCTCAGCCTCTCTCTCTCCACACATGCATCTGTCTCTCCATCTCTAAGTTCTCTGCGTTGGCTTCACTGTCAGGCACAGTCTCTCCTTGTGGAGCTAAAGATTGCCCCGACAGCTCCAAGCCTGCATCCTGCCAGCTCAGCAACACTGGCAGAAAGAGTGGGCCAAAAAGGCAGTAGTGAATAGTTCTAGGATAAATCCCCAGGGCAGACACTCATTGGCCAGGCTTGGGTCATGTGCCTATCCCTAGACCGGGGCTGG